>NC_064626.1:593550991-593852553 GCF_023864275.1 Schistocerca cancellata
TCTTCCTCTGGTCTCGTTGGAAAAGTTTATCTTATCTTGTTCTGACAATATACATTGTTGGAAAAAATTGCAGCACTCACTAGAGTTGTAACAAAGACAGGAAAATTAGGGGTCAACATCTCATCAATGAAGAGATCATTAAAAATGGAACACTGTATGTGTTCATTAGAACACTAACACAATGTAAGGATTTGCTAGGTCTCAACAGTTAACTATCCTTTCAGTTTCACCTCCACAGAAAACACGAGGTTTTTTATAGTTGGGAGAAGACAGGCTGGATTGTCCACTAACTGTTGTGCTCACCACACACTAACACAGCTTGCCATAGGAAACACTATTAAACAGAACCCTTCAGCACATTAGGTCTTTCCATACATGGGTAATCAAGATGTTGTGCTCATGTCACCAATAAACCCTCTTTTTTGTGTTAACTTGGTTTATAAGAAGGTTGTTAATATTAGCTCTACCATGAATGTTTGATTAAAATAGTTTGTGTAACAATTTTTTCACCAACATCGTATCCCCTAGAAACATATAAAAACCAGCACTTACTCCCATGGCAATAGCTTTTTTGTTAGAGGTAATAATAGTCTTTAAATTCCTCCTGTCTCTAAATTTAGATTTTTTTCTACTAATCTCTGTCTGTAATGACTTCATTGATGATGTTTTGCCCTCTTAAGTTATTTTTAACAGATGAAGTTTTTGTGTCAAGCTTGAACATTATTAGGATGCTGTTGTTGTGGTCATCAGTCCAAAGAGTGGTTTGATTCGGCTCTCCATACTACTCTATCCTGTGCAAGCCTCTTCATATCCAAGTAACTACTGCAATCTTCATCCCTCTGAATCTGCTTACTGTATTCATCTCTTGGTCTGCCTCTACGATTTTTACTCCCAACACTTCCCTCCAGGACTAAATTGGTGATCCCTTGATGCCTCAGAATGTGTCCTACCAACCGATCCTTTCTTCTAGTCAGGTTGTACTACAAATTTCTCATCTCCCCAATTCCATTCAATACCTCCTCTTAAGTTACATGATCTGCCCATCTAGTCTTCAGCATTCTTCTGTAGCACCACATTTCGAAAGCTTCTACTTTCTTCTTGCCTAAACTGTTTATCGTCCATGGTTCCACTTCTATACATGGCTACACTCCTTACAAATACTTTCAGAAAGGATTTCCTAATACTTAAATTTATACTCGATATTAACAAATTTCTCTTTTTCAGAAACACTTTTCTTACCATTGCCAGTCTACATTTTATATCCTCTCTGCTTCAACCATATTCAGTTATTTTGCTCCCCAAATAGCAAATCTCATCTACTACCTTAAATGTCTCATTTCCTAACCTAATTGCCTTGGCATCACCTGATTTAATTAGACTATACTCCATTATCCATGTTTTACTTTTGTTGAGGTTCTTCTTATATCATCCTTTCAAGACATTGTCCATTCCATCCAACTGCTCTTCCAAGTCCGTTTCTGTCACTGACAGAATCAATGTCATCAACAAACCTCAAAGTTTTTATTTCTTCTCCCTGAACTTTAATTCCTCCTCCAAATTTTTCTTTTGTGTCCTTTACTGCTTGCTCAGCATACAGATTGAATTACATCGAGGATAGGCTACAACCCTGTCTCACTCCCTTCTCAGCCACTGCTTCCCTTTAGCGCTCCTGGTTTCTGTACAAGTTGTAAATAACCTTTCACTCCCTGTATTTTACCCCTGCCACATTTAGAATTTGAAAGAGTTGTCAAAAGCTTTCTCTATGTCTATAAATTCCGTAAATGTAGGTTTGCCTTCCCTTAACCAATCTTCTATGAGAAATCATATTGTCAGTATTGCCTTGCATTTGCAGCCATGGCTTGTTAAACTGATAGTTCAGAAATTTTCACACTTATCAGCATCTACTTTCTTTGGAATTGGAATTATTATATTATTCTTGAAGTCTGAGGGTATTTCACCTGTTTCATACATCTTACTCATCAGATGGAAGAGTTTTGTCATGTCTGACTCTACCAAGGCTATCAGTAGCTCTAATGGAATGTTGTCTACTCCCAGGGCCTTGTTTTGACTTAAGTCTTTCAGTGCTTTGTCAGATTCTTCATGTATTGTATCTCCCAATCTCATTTTCATCTACAACCTCTTTCCATTTTCATAATATTGCCCTCAAGCACATCTCCCTTGAATAGACTCTCTGTATACTCCTTCCACCTTTCTGCTTTCCCTTCTTTGTGTAGGACTGTTTTACCATCTGAGTTCTTGATATTTGTACATGTGGTTCTCTTTTCTCCAAACATCTCTTTAATTTTGCTGTAGACATCATCTATCTTACCCCTAATGAAATATGCTACTGCATATTTACATTTGTCTTCTAGCCATTGCTGCTTAGCCATTTTGCACTTCCTGTTGATTTCATTTTTTAGACATTTGTGTTCTCTTTCACTTGCTTAATTTATTGCATTTTTATATCTTCTCCTTTCATCAATTAAATTCAATATCTCTTGTGTTAGCCAAGGATTTCTAGTAGCCTTTGTCTTTTTGCCTACTTGATCCTCTGCTGCCTTCACTATATTGTCTCTCAAAGCTACCCATTCTTCTTCTACTGTTTCCTTTCCCTTGTCCTTGTCAGTCATTCCCTAATGCTCCCTCTGAAACTCTCTAGAACCTCTGGTTCTTTCAGTTTATCCAAGTTCTGTCTCCTTAAATTCCTGCCTTTTTGCAGTTCCTTCAGTTTTAATCTGCAGTTCATAACCAATAAATTGTGATAAGAGTCCACATGTGCTGCTGGAAATGTCTTACAATTTAAAACCCGACTCTGAAATCTCTGTCTTACCATAATATAAACAATGAAACCTTCCCTGTGTCTTCAGGTCTCTTTCATGCTTCCTGAGAAAGGACAAAATTAGAAAAAGAGGAGCATAATAAAACAAAGGAGAGGCAAATAAGAAAGGGGCCGAGGAGAGAGGAAATTGGATGGAAGAATGAACAAAGATGATGGAGGAAGAGAGCAGAGGACGTGAGAAAGTACTGTATGGTATGGTCAAAAGTTAGAGGAGAGGTTTGAAACAATGATGGATAGAAAGGGAAAGAGGTTAGTAACAAAGAGGCACTGAAGCTAGTGAGACGGGGTATTTTGAACACTTGCTAAATCTGAACAGACTGGGAGAGGAGGATAATTGACTAAAGGAGATAGAAGTAAACTTTGGGGGGAAGGGACCTGACCTGGAAGGAAATGGCCATGGCACTGGACAGGACGAAAGAAGGAAAGACACCAGGTATAGACCAAGTAAGTGTCAAAATGGTGAAGGCAGTAGGGGAGGTTTGGAAACAGTGGTTGTATCATGTGATGAGGATGGTTTGGAATGAGAAAAAGACTCCAGAAGTTTGGAAAAAGGAAGTGAAAAAAGAAATAACAAGCAGAATGGAGGAAATGTACTGTGGAGGTCTGATTTGTGTGAAGTGGGAAATGAAAGGACAGATTGGATCCAGCAAACAAGTAGCATGAAACATTGTCACCTCTCCTCTTCATCATGGTCTTTATTGAGGTAATGATTAATGTGGCACGGAAAACTGGGGAAGACAAGATGAAAGTGATGGTGTTCACATATGACTTAGTGATCTGGGGAAAAAGGGAGGAGGAGATTCAAGCACAGCTAGATGCTTGGAAAGAAATTGTGATACAGTGTTGAACGAAATATAATGTACACATATGTGAGATCCTAGTTACAACTAGAAAGAAATGCACAGTCAGAAGGCCTTGATCTTCCTTCCCACTACCTCCTTGATTCTTTCATCACACCGTAGTGTCTCTTATTTTTTGTCACTTGTCCTTCCACACACAACTACTGCTGTCATGTTCCATTACTTCATGATTTTCATGCTCATCACCAGTACATGGTAGTCACTATCCAATGCCTCAGATGGTAGTACTTTTGTATCCATTGTATCCATTGTCAACATTCCATCTACAGAATTGTAGAAGAGCATTTCACTAACCTTTGTTTAGTAAAGCCTCTTTTGGGAGTACTGAAATGGGACTTCCTTCCCAGTCTGTTCCTAATGTTCCTAATGCGTACATCCTCTGAAGAAGACATTTTAGCTCTATTTTTAACTTTCTGGACTTTATACTGTTATGTTTACACCCAGTTCCAGTAGTAAACAGCTCTTTAAAAAGTTAGTACAAATGAGTTTACTATTTCAGATTAAATTTCGTATTAATATGTTACCCAGTTTATATTAGCAACTATGGGGAGTAAGCCGTTTGTTAATAATCCAACTTTGAAATTTTGTGATATGAACTGTGCAGTCATGTTGCACCACAAATTCTTGAAAATGTACTTCTCCCCATTTCTAAAAAGCTACGGTATTTATTCATTATGATTATGTGAAATGATAGCTCTATTTGAGAGCTACCCTGGACACAATACCTTATTCAAAGTAATTTGTTCATAAATAACTAAAATGTAATTTATGATATGAATATAATAGAGGGAAACATTCCACATGGGAAAAATATACCTAAAAACAAAGATGATGAAACTTACCAAACAAAAGCGCTAGCAGGTCGATAGACACACAAACGAACACAAACATACACACAAAATTCAAGCTTTCGCAACAAACGGTTGCTTCGTCAGGAAAGAGGGAAGGAGAGGGAAAGACGAAAGGATGTGGGTTTTAAGGGAGAGAGTAAGGAGTCATTCCAATCCCAGGAGCGGAAAGACTTACCTTAGGGGGAAAAAAGGACAGGTATACACTCGCACACACACACATATCCATGTGTGTATATGCGGATGGATATGTGTGTGTGTGTGCGCGAGTGTATACCTGTCCTTTTTTCCCCCTAAGGTAAGTCTTTCCACTCCCGGTATTGGAATGACTACTTACCCTCTCCCTTAAAACCCACATCCTTTCGTCTTTCCCTCTCCTTCCCTCTTTCCTGACGAAGCAACCATTTGTTGCGAAAGCTTGAATTTTGTGTGTATGTTTGTGTTTGTTTGTGTGTCTATCGACCTGCCAGCGCTTTTGTTTGGTAAGTCTCATCATCTTTGTTTTTAGATATATAAAATGTAATTTAAATTGTTGTGCTGTAAACCTCATGGAAATTGTATATGAAATTAAGTAAACTCTTCTAAACTGCATATCAGAACATGTAGGACATTATGTAGCCCATTTTTTTTTTATGTAAGTAGCTGAAATCATCTAACAACTTTTAATTGTTGTTTTGTATATCTTACATTTGGTAGTGTATTCAATTGTTTTTTTTTTTTTTATATAAAAGTAAAATGCTAGCATTTTAATTCCTGCCACACCACATTACTTAATACTCTCTTTCTTTGAAAACCAGGAGTTACCTATCACTAAACCATTTTTCTTGTGTAATTCCAGCAGTCTCATTCCTTCTTCATGTCTGCATCCCCATCCTTCTACTCCCAGCTACAGAGGTGGACAAAATATAATAATGCCACAGCATATTACCTCACTTCAGGCAGCATTACATATAATCAGTACTTCAAAGATTTGCATTTCTTGCTAATGCTACATATGTTACTTCTCATACTTCACACAAAATAGCAAGGTTTCTACCACTTGACAGAAAGTTTTCTACCACTTGACAGGTTTTTCATAAGCTTTAATATCCCTCTTTTCTTCACATCAAGGGACTGAGTTGGACAAATGGCATATGTTTATTTAAAACTTTGTTTGGCGTATGATCTCCAGTGACATTTGTATGATTATGACATTCACTTCTACAGCAGATTTGTTCAATCTGACACCTGGTACAAGAAAACCAGAATGGGAAACAACCCCAATACTTAGGTGATCCAAATGCTCTTCTCTCTGGCTAACCTAGATAAGGTGTCAGTTTGTTGTGAGTTCCCAAACTTCAGCAGTAAGGAAATTATCATTGACACTAATGAAAAACAAAATAACAAAATTATAGCACTTTTAAGCTGAGTGATAGGTAACTTAACATATAGTAACTCACCTTCAAAATATAATTTTAGAACACATGTTACAAAAATTCAGGTATAGTTCTGGATAAATTTTTCTCATTGCTAATTATCATTTTGTACTTTTAAGGAATATACTCTAGAGTTTAACATACCAAGTTTCATTCCAATAACTGCTAGGATTTTAAACAAATATCTTAGGAGTAAAGAAGATCACTCACTGAAAAGCAGAAATGAATCCTTGACATGCATACACAGACAATTGCTAGCTTTTAGAGTAAATCCTTTCTCAATCTAGAGTACATATACACACACAAAACAACACACAAAATACATGCATGCTCACATGTACCTCGGCCCCTACATAGTGCCAAATGGATGCACATTTTTGAATAAAGTTGACATACATCCATAGATATTCGCAAGGGAGGACTAGAAGAGGTATTTGCCCCCTGCTGGCATCTGTGGGTGTAAACCTTTTTCTCACAGATTCCTAGCAACAACTGTCTGAGATTCTGCTAAGTCACAGGTTTTACATTGCAGAGCATAGCAAGGAATAATGTGGCTTTAGCAGTTACTATATAACCTAAATATGCATATATGTCAGGCTGTTCACAAAAAATTATGCTTTTTTCATGTAGTGGCAATTTTGATGTTGTCCTGCACTCAGTGTGGATGCAAGCCTTTACAGAACAGTGCCAAAATAGTATCCACCAACCTCTTCTCTGTTGCTTCCTCATGTCTCCCTTATCAAGCTGCAGAAAAACATCATTCCAGCACCCTGCTGCACGGATTATGGCACCAATTCCCAGCGCAACATAAACGTGGCTGCAGTACTTCTGCCCAGCTTTCATCCCAAATATTCATAAGGACACCCTGTGCTCCTAATTATTCAGCTTCATCATGACATAGTTTACCATTCATCTGTGGACAAGAACTGCTGAGGTTTCCTGAGTCTGCATTCAATTTTATTTTGAAGAACACTGACATGCTGCACTGTAGTTGTGTTCATCTCCACCTACTTTATGGACCCAAATTCCAGTGGCAGATTTAAAAATTTTGTGCCCCTAGGTACACCAATTATAAGCACCCCCCTCCCTCTCCCACACAAAAAAGACATGTTTCAAATAATAACTATTACCCAATCACTTCACATTTGCTGTTTCGGGTGGGTGCACTGTGAGCTGTTTCTGTACTCTGCTATTATTGTTCTGAAGGATGTGTAAGCGGTCTAGTCATGCCCAATCAAAATGTATGGTTCCTGAACTGTACTTAGTGTATGGAAGCTGATAAAACAAACTTAAAACTGCACTGTGTTAACACATTCTTCTGTTGAAAGACAACAGAAATGAACATGAGGAAAATAACTTTTCTTTTATGACCTAAAAATTCAGCAGAGCATGTAGGAAACAATGGATATTTGTTATACATTAACTTTTGATCTGTTCTTTTACACAAAACCGTTGAAAATAAAAATAAAAATGTTGTGTTACAATCTAAAAACTGAAGCAAACGTGTCATACATTAGAAATTAATACATACTTCTACAAAGGTGCGTTCAGAATTAAAATTAAACTGTCATTTTATGATCTAATAACTTGAATGTGTAACAGACAAAAAACACATTCAGTATTAATACGTGAATCTATAGGAAAGTGTAAGAAATGAAAATGAAACAGAGATTTCGGTGTGCGAACTAATCACTAAATGCAAATGAACAAACACAGAACTGGATTTGCTATTACATAACTTTACAGACTAATTTGGAAAAATCAAATTTGTTTTATAATCTAATAGTTAATGTGTAAAGCATTAGCATCTGTGTAGCTAGATGCTGCATAATAACTGTACACAATACTTTTAATCCATGTAAGGGCTGAAGATGGTGGGGGTAAAAGGCAGGGAGTGAAAGGCTATTTACAATTTGTACAGAAACCAGATGGCACTTACAAGAGTTGAGGGGCATGAAAGGGAAGCAGTGGTCTGGAAGGGAGTGAGACATGGTTGTAGCCTATCCCCAGTGCTATTCAATATGTAAATTGAGCAAGCAGTAAAGGAAACAAAAGAAAAATTCAGAGTACGAATTAAAATCCATGGAGAAGAAATAAAAACTTTGAGGTATGCTGATGATATAGTAATTCTGTCAGAGACAGCAAAGGACCTGGAAGAGCAGTTGAACAGAATGGACAGTGTCTTGAGAGGAGGATATAAGATGAACTTCAACAAAAGCAAAACGAGGGTAATGGAATGTAGTCGAATTAAATCAGGTGATGCTGAGGGAATTAGATTAGGAAATGAGACACTTGGTAGTAAATGAATTTTCCTGTTTGGGAAGCAAAATAACTGATGATGGTCGAAGTAGAGAGGATATAAAATGTAGACTGGCAATGACAAAGAAAGCATTTCTGAAGAAGAGAAATTTGTTAACATTGATTATAGATTTAAATGTCAGGAAGTCGTTTCTGAAAGTATTTGTATGGAGTGTAGCCATGTATGGAAGTGAAACATGGATGATAAATAGTTTAGACAAGAAGAGAATAGAAGCTTTCAAAATGTGGTGCTACAGAAGAAAGCTGAAGATTAGGTGGGTAAACCACATAACTAATGAGGAGGTATTGAATAGAATTGGGGAGGAGAGAAATTTGTGGCACAACTTGACTAGAAGAAGGGATCGGTTGGTAGGACATGTTCTGAAGCATCAAGGGATCACCAATTTAGTATTGGACGGCAGTGTGGAGGGTAAAAATCGTAGAGGGAGACCAAGAGATGAGTACACTAAGCAGCTTCATAAGGGTGTGGGTTGTGGAACGTACTGGGAGATGAAGAAGCTTGCACAGGATATAGTACCATGGAGAGATGCACCAAACCAGTCTCTTCACTGAAGACCACATCAGCAACAAGGGCTGAACAGTTTTGTACTGTTGCTACTACTCCCACAATAGCTCTTTCTAACAGTATTAGCAAAGCTTTTATGTATTTATTGACAGAACCTAACTACGTTATTTATAAACACTTTTTTATCTGAGCGTACTTTCCGATAACATATATTTCTGCGATAACTGTATGTTTCTGCAGACACCGAGAATAAGCATCAGTTGTAATTATCAGTATGACTTGACTGTACAGCACTGAGCGGCCTGGGTCAGCCGGCCACAGTGGCCGAGCGGTTCTAGGCGCTTCAGTCTGGGTCACATGTTCGAATCCTGCCTCAGGCATGGATGTGTGTGATGTTCATAGGTTAGTTGGTTTAAGTAGTTCTAAGTTCTAGGGGACTGATGACCTCAGATGTTAAGTCCCATAGTGCTCAGAGCCATTTGAACCATTTTTTGGCCTGGGTCATTCAGGTATTGTTTAGTATTGTCAGGTGCCTTCAGTCACGTCTGCAAGTAAATGAGGTTTAGTTACGCCTTCTGCCATTGGCAATTGTAAAATAAACAGGTAATATGTAGTCTGTAAATCCAATAAATGTGCTCTAAGTTATAATAAAAATCACATTATAATCTTCAATTTTTAAAACTAATATGAATAAATAAACAAACTCACCAGTCAGCAAAGTTTGCATCTGCCTTTGATGGCAGAAAATTCGTTGACCATATCTTTATAGTTCAGATGGTTATCAGTTAGGAGGTCGGCTTTGATGTGAAAAATGGACAAGGCGTTCAATCTCTCCTCAGAAGACATAGTATGTAGGTATGATTTCAGTCTTTTATGAGCCAAAAATGAGAGTTCTGCTGAACAATTTGTAAGTGCCATACATAGGAATATTCTAAGAGCAATGTCAACATTTGGAAACACAGACCGTAACCTCACTTTTCATAAAAATTTACTCATTTCGACTGGTAAATCACTAATCTCAGAAGATTTCAAAAGTTCTGCAAAAAGCACACATTCACTAGGGATGGAAGGCTCTAAATCTGTGTCATATGGCGCTTGGAGTTTTGCTGCATGTTCAGAAATATCGTCAGGTGAACTGTTTTTAAGGTTACTGAAAACTGTGAAGAAGTCCAACAGTGTTCTATAGCTTTCCTTCCTCTTCACTAATTTGGTGTACAAGCTGCCTAATGGTTTTTGGACAACACGAGACAACATGGTACTGAGGTGCAAGACTCACACATCTCTCGCAGTTGACTTACGTATTGTGTGCAGCCAATTCTCTTCTCTGGGTAATCAGCTATGTTGATCTCCCAAAAGCTTCTTCTCTGAAGACTATAGCAGATTACAGGAATTTATTAAGCTACTTCTCTATTCTTGAAATAATCTGTGTGCTCATGTAACATTTTCAGTTCATTCTTGGTATATTTTCATCTCTCAACACAAAGCAACATTTACTCTTTTTAACATAAGTAAGTAAACTCTGGCAAGCCACTGGTGTCTTTAAATGTCAGACTCGATAAAGCACAAGTTCAATATCATAGTAACAATCCAATAATTTATGGACATCACGTACGCCCTGCATCATGCAGACCTAAGAAGTGAAGAAAAAATAAAAGTCTCTAGTCTCAAGTGAGTCCAATACATGAATATGCATAGAAATCTATATTCAGTTCTTCATTAGTCTTTTTTACAATCACCACAGACACTAACACATCAAAGAATACTACATAATTATTCCCTGAGTTTTCATCACGTCTTCTATGGTGCTGGTGGCAAACACCTGTCGTCATCAGTGACTAGCCCTTCTTACAGTCTTTTAATAACAAACTTCCAACCTGTACACAGAAACAGGTGGATTGGTAGAAACGTTCTCACTCTTCCGCCCTCATACATAAAATATCAGGTGTTCAAGACGATTGAAGGCCGAGTATTTCTAGAATTTACACCAAAATTCTTGAGGCACTACATATCCCTCCTCTTAGCTCACACGATATTTTATGCATATTCATTATGTACAATAACATCCCACAAGATAATTCTTTATCTTTTAACAGTACATCTCTTTCTACTAATAACTGTGCATTTTTTACCACAATTATAAAACTTGAATCTTTCAATCCATGTTGGAGTTAGCTCTTTTCAATCTTCAAAAATTCGTGAGTACCAAATTTTTGTTTTCTATTCGTCTTCCAATCATAAATCATAGGTGTACATAACTCATGAATAGTCTACTGCTTTGTTCATACTTCCCATACTACTTTTCCTAAGTATGTACTTATTCATTACTTATTGTGATCTGGAGGAACTCTGGGTAGAATAAAAGTGTACCCTTCTTCTGACACGTGTAAATCTAAAATGTAAAAATGCTAGTGCTGCATAAAATTCAAACTTACCAGACTTATCCCTTTAAATGTGAGACTTCTGTCACAATACTGCCCTTTTTCCCTTTAGGAGCAGTACCTACATCTTATATGGATTGATCGTAGGAGTACTCTTTCTCCATCCGTTTTGGTAGGTACACCCCTTTCTTATTCCTATCCTCCTATGGCACAGGTCAGTCCCCTTCTTGGTGCCCCTGTCCGCGAAGTATAGGTCAGCCTTTCATAGGTCTGCCTATCCGCCCTTTTTCTTAAACAATAAATGTTGAGTGCGCCCGCCATATCCTTCGTGAGAAGGCCTCCTGGTTCATTACCCTAGCATACATCTTTATGAATACTATTCTTAAATATTCTCTGGTAAAATTACTGCTCTACTTTACACCTTAACTCCACTTTCCAATGCTCCCCCTAATACCCTAGAGTCCTCTTTCACTCCTCACTCCTACTATATAGACAGATATCATGCCCACACATAGTAGATGCTATGTCTACCTGTATTTACCAACTCCCAGTAGATACTATGCATTTTCTCTAAGGACTAGCATGGCATATGTGTTGATTGTTATTCTCCTGTCTTTATATGCATGTAAATATATATTTGAGAGTCACAAAAAAATAACGATGCAGAACCGTCACATATCAACAATGTAATATGTGCATCTGCTCAGTTGTACATATATCTTTATTCCCCTACACACCTTGGTGGTTATGACCACTTCAGGTTTCTAATTTGTAATTCTCATGTTTGTGTTTAAATGTATCTTTGTGTGTATGTAGATGTGTGTTTGTGTATCCTGATTCTTTGGCCTACTTATATGAAATAAGTTGAAGGTTATTGGAACCCACGGAAAATAAGAAGGACTTCAGTGATAGAAGTAGATGCATATTGATAGAGTGAAAGATAGACCGGTACTCAGATGAGAAGTGAGAAAGGAAAAAGTAGAAACGGTTGCTAAGACCAAAGAAGAGAAAGAAGATAGCCACAAAGACAGGAAAACCCTTCCCACCCCCCTTCCCCAAGATCCCGACTTTGCTGGTACTTGGGTGAGCAGCCAGAGGAGGTATGATGTTAAATGTCTCCTACAGAATGGACATTCTCACCTTCACCTTTGAAGCTCCCAAAGAAAAAATCGTAGCAACACCTATGGGATGGCAAATGGTGAAGAATCAGTTACACTTGTCTGTGAAGGTTGTCTGAAAGGTGGGGTGTGTGATTAGTGTTAGTTATGCTTGTACTTACACTACCCACCCCTTCCAAAAGTGATACAAACTCTCCCATTTAAATTATATCTCACAAAGGGTAAACATTATGTATCATGTTATCACAATTATGTAATGATTCATATAAAATTCCACTTTCTATTAATCTAACATTCCTTGGTTCCTCTCCAAGAATATCTCAGGCCAGATTAAGACCTAACTATACGCTGATGCTGGGATTCGAGACCACCGCTGACTAGAGTGGAGCATGAAGGCGACTTAAATACTTAGGACAACTTCTTCCAAACTCTACGCTGATACCAGGATTTGAGACCATGAATAGTGATATGATCACTTATTGCTATTACTACAAGAAGCAGTATGGCCTTGATATCAATGACTTGCAGTAGCCATTGCTTGTCAGCCAAGTAAAGACAGGGATGTAGAAGGAAGAGAAAACTGATCAACTTATATGTTTCTCTAAAGGTGGATAATACGACAGCATAAGAATTCAAGAATAGTTTACAGAATAGTTTAAGATTTGAAGGGCATTTGGTGCAGGAAAAATAGTAATAAGAAACACTGAAAACAACTAGGGATCTGACGGTCGTCACTCTGCCCATTAACACAGAATGTTAACATCCCTGTGAGAAACAGATGTGACTCTGCCCGGATCCCATGGATATGATATTAACCTCACTTGACTTCTCAGGGACCAATGCTGCTTCTTAAATTTTGTGTGAAAGTCTCCCCACAACAAAACAATCACCACTTTCCTTGGTAACACAACCTTAAGTAAAGTTATTCTATGTTCTAATCTGTCCTGGACAAGTTTGAATTCTTTGTGTAAGTCATCTATAACCTTTATCAAAACTAGACATGGTTGCCTCACTGGGAATTCCACGATCGTTCATTAAATAAAATATGGCGTTTCAGTCCCGAAACCAGTAATTGAAAATAAAGAATAGCGATCGAAGACTGAAACGCCATATTTTATCTATAACCTTGTTGGTATCATTAGGTTTGGAAAAAGCAACAGTTGCAACATTTCCAGAGATTATACTCTCAGCCATTTCTTGATCTATAATTAGCTAAAATGGCTCCACCAAACTGCTTACATTTATCACGTCAAAGTTAACTACTTTTTCTTTGAAATTTTGTTCTACATTATTTACCCACATACTGACAGCTCGTATACTAACACCTGGAATTTCCAATTGAATAATTGATATTAATTCCTTAGGCTGGTCCATGCTCTCTTCCAAAGTATTTGTTTCCTGTCTTACAGAATTAAATTTAATATTACATACATTTTCACAAGATATTAATTTTTCACTAAATTCAGATTCTACATTATTATTATTATTATTATTATATTTGACATTGCATTCTGTCTCCAAAGTAACTATGCCTTTGCATCACTTACTAGATTCTTTGCTTTGAGCATCTATTTTGACAGGCAACAAACCTATATTTGTCATTTGAATATTTAAAGTTTTATTCTGTCTCTGATTAAAGTCAGTGACCAGTTGATTTATGAGAGTATTCAAAGAATTAGTGAGTTCACTCTTTAAATCTAACTTCAGATTTTCTACCTTATTATTTAAAGAGTCAAATTCAGTCTTTAATAAAACTATATTTGCTGCTTGACTGTTCAAGGTTTCACTTTGACCATCTAATTTTTCACTTAGAGTGTCTGAATCAGTCTTCTGGTCATCCAACTTACCACTTTGGTCATCTAATCAAGCATTTATCTCAGTATTTACTGAGTCTAACTCTAATCTTAGTCCTTTGATTAAATTGGCCACTTCAGTCCAGTCTGACGTGTCCCTATTCACCGTCATGACCATGGCTGGTCCTGAAGTTTGTTGCTGTTCTTGATCCATAATTTTATTCATCCTAGACCTAGTAATCATCTAAAAGAAAATTCACTACTGAGTACCATAACTATAATAACAGTTTATCATTCAACCTTCCCCTCAACTTTTACCAAATAATTACTGGTTGTCACTCACCCAGTGTAGAGTTCTAGCTGCGTTGGTGAGCGAATGTGTAACCAGCGCGAGCAGACATCGCTGGTGCCAGTGGCCTTGAATGTTGGTTTCAGCATTGGCGGCAGCGATCAGACACAGAGTCAGCACCGGTGAGCAGCAGCTGGTGCAGTTGGTGTCGGTGGCTGGTTACTGCATCGGCGTTGGCATGATGTACATGTGTGAAGACTTCTTACTCTCCTCACCCAATCTTCATAGAGGACAGTTGAGGTCTTCTCTCTAGTTTTCTCTGCTATTACTTTCTCATTTCTTTTTCTGCATTGTACTCATAACTTTTTTCCATTGGTTTATTGGACTCAATACAATTACTGGAAACAGTCCTCGTATCTTGTTAGGCCTGGATGCTATGGTAACGCCTAGTATCTTCTTTCCATTTTTGCCCTTAAATTCTCATTTTCTTCCAGTCCTGTCACTTAGGGCGCCACGTTCTAACGTTTTTCAGTGACAGAAAATAATATCTTCTTATATCTGTAATCTACTGGTCACATATCTGAACTTAAGTGTCAGCTTACTCGTTGATTAACAATGTACTATAACTGCTATGCAGAACAAAATTCTCTTCTTAAACATATAAATATCTTCATCATCTCACCCATATCTCGAGCTTCAGAAATAATTAAGTACATTGAGACATAAGAGTTGGTTTATAAACCATATGAAAATATGAATATGTGTCTTGACTTCTCTGAGTCCAAGACATGAATGTGCGTAAAAATCTATATTCAATTGTTCATTAGTCTTTTTTACAATCACCACTGACACTAACACATGAAAGAATACTACATAATTATTCCATGAGTTTTTATCACGTCTTCTGTGGTGCTGGTGACAAACACCTGTCATTGTCAGTGACTCGCCCTTCTTACAGTCTTCTAACAAACTTCTGACATACACACAGAAACTGGTGGATTGGTAGAAATGTTCTAACTCTCCCACACTTGTACCTAAAATATTGGGTGTTTGAGGTGGTTTAAGGCTGAGTGTTTCTAGAATTTACACCAAAATTAGGAGTGATTTAAAATGGAATAATAATATAAAGTTGATCGTTGGTAAAGCAGATACCAGACTGAGATTCATTGGAAGAATCCTAAGGAAATGCAATCCGAAAACAAAGGAAGTAGGTTACAGTACGCTTGTTTGCCCACTGCTTGAATATTGCTCAGCAGTGTGGGATCCGTACCAGATAGGGTTGATAGAAGAGATAGAGAAGATCCAATGGAGAGCAGCATGTTTCGTTACAGGATCATTTAGTAATCGCGAAAGCGTTACGGAGATGATAGATAAACTCCAGTGGAAGACTCTGCAGGAGAGATGCTCAGTAGCTCAGTACAGGCTTTTGTTAAAGTTTCAAGAACATACCTTCACTGAAGAGTCAAGCAGTATATTGCTCCCTCCTACATATATGTCACGAAGAGACCATGAGGATAAAATCAGAGAGATTAGAGCCCACACAGAAGCATACCGACAATCCCTCTTTCCACGAACAATATGAGACTGGAATAGAAGGGAGAACCAACAGAGGTACTCAAGGTACCCTCCGCCACACACCGTCAGGTGGCTTGTGGAGTATGGATGTAGATGTTGATGTAGATGTATAATTCTTGAGGCACTACAGTTGTCAAGTATTGGAAGAAATGTTTTGACTCTAAATTTTTCCCTTCCAGTCAGAGAAACTTCTTCATAGTTCGCTTCTTAGTCATCATGAAGTTTGTGTTTTCATGATCTTTTACAGGTGCATTCATGGTCTATATCAGTCACAATCTCCATGGATTTATTTTCATAATAGTCAAACCTGACACAAATAGAAGCAATAAATCCTACAAATGATTCATATAATTCATGCGCTATTTCAGTATCAATATTTACACTTTGCAATTTCAGATTTACACTATTAAATCTCTGGAGTATGTCCTTCCAAACTGTCATCATGAATACTGTTTCTAGTCTCCTGAGTTGATTCAATAAAGCTGAAGCCTCATTTCGCACATGTGGTTTTACAAACGTGTTATTGGCAATATGTGTGAGGGCATTAATAATGCCCTCCCAGTTTTCATGTAGATTTACACACACTTCCTCTCCTGCTGACCAACATGTTTTCGATAAACTTTTTACCATTTTGCCTCCTGTCTTCATTAAAGAAAGAAGTTTATCCCACCACTGTGTAGAGTCAGAAAAAAAAGTTATAAAGGTTTTGCGCTACACTGAAAAATGAACAGGCTTCCCGGCAACAGCTTGCAGCACTAGTGCTTACTAAATTCAAAGAATGTGCTGCACAAGGCACATAATGTACATTCAGATTTCATTGTTTAATGCGTGCCTGAAAACCAGTGTAGGTTCCTGACATATTGCTTGTGTTGTCACATGACTGGCCTCTACAATCAGTAATATAGATGGAATTTGTAGACAGGACTTTTAATACAGCCTCAGCTATGTTTTTGGACTTGTGTCCCGGGTTTGGCAAAAACAGAAGGAAATGTTCAACCAGTTCACCATTCTCATTCACATATCTTAATATGAAAGATAATCGATCAATATGTGAAATGTCCGCAGTGTAATCTACTACTATAGAGAAATAGTTGGACTGTTTTATTTCACTTCTGATAATTCTTCTTATTCATTCAGAAAGCAGCTCTATTATTTCATCACAGATTCGTGAAAAAAGATAACTTATATGTCCCTGCCCTGGATTTCCATATTGTTCAGTGTGTTCTGCGAGAAAAGGATCAAACTTGGCTATAAATTCAAGAGACATCATAAATTGACCATTATGTAATGAATAGAATCTTCCAACATGTCCATATAGGGGAAGTGCATGGCTTGTTAGGTTATTCACTACTGCAAACACCCTTTTCAACACACTGTGACAGCACATTTTTTCTGTCTCAGCATATGACTCAATATGGTTCTCTATTGTTCGAAGTTACTTTTTTCTTGTTAAGAGTGATAACTCATCCCATGATGAGATAAAATCTGCAATACCATTAGTAGCAATTGCGGACTTACCTCCGGACAATTTACATGGTGCCCAAAAAACAACACTGGTGTCACAGGAGTATACTAGAAAATCACACAAAGTTGATTGACCATAAAACTTTACGGTAAAATACACTTTTATTCAAATATCTACTTTTATCTTCTGTTGATCTTCTTGAATTAGAAAAATCACCATTACAATTTTGATTAATGCCATGTTGTATGAGAATGTCAATTGTTGATTCATTGACACACCATTCTGTAGGATCATCATTAAACTCGAAATCAGGAACAATTTGCTTTTCTTCATTTTTAACTTTTGTTTCATCTGTATTCACTTCTTTTACAACAACTGTAGTGCCAGAAATATCACCCAAACTACTTGAACTCAAAAGTCGAACCAGCAAAATTTTTTGCAAAAAATTTATCTAGTCTGCCAAGTGTTTTTAGGACATCGGCTTCTCATTCCTGCCTTTCCTTCAGTAATTTCTGAAATGCTGCCCCACTTAATTTTGCATGTTTGCTTTTTTTGCTGTTATTCATGTCAAGGCACTTACAAAATTATCAACCAACAATCAAAACAAAAGAAAAAAAATTGTAGACAGAAAGAAAGACTATCTAGTTCCAGTCATACTAAACCACACATGAGCACAAAGCTTTTTACTTTAAACCCGGCACACGAGCACAAAGCTTTTCCTTTAAACACAGAGCGATGAACTGACCAACTCGGATTACTCAATGTAACTGTTCTATGAAAGAACGACAATACAGAATAATTTGATTTCATTGTCACCTGTTTCTCTGTTGTCAGTGAACAGTTGAAGCACACCTGCTGGCTGGAATTCGCCTCGTAAAGAAAATGGGACATTCCATAGTTTGGATTCGATTTCCCATGTCACTGGAATTTTAGATGGGAGGCAAATATGTTCTGAATATTCTTGACACTGTCTTTATAATTTAAAAAGCAAATAATGTTTGCAATTTCTTGCAGTGAAGTGTGCTGGATCGATTCTTATCCCACTTACTCTTATAATATTTTAGTGGCTTCAGTGGGCAGAGAAGACAAACTACAAAGTTTAAGAAGATTTAAAAAGCAAATAATGTTTGCAATTTCTTGCAGTGAAGTGTGCTGGATCGACTCTTATCCCACTTATTCTTATAACATTTTAGTGTTTCAGTGGTTCAGTGGGCAGAAAGACAAACTACAAAGTTTAAGAAGTCTTGTTGGCAGCTGATGTGATGTGTTGTCATTTGTGTGAAGACTCCTGTTATGTCTACATGCAAATGCACCTTTTGTTCCAACATAAATTAAAAATAAACTTTCCTCAAAGGAAAAAAACCTTAATTAAGAAGTTTAATATAAAATGCAATGCTACGTACTATTCGATTACACAGAGTGGGAACTTTGATATTGTGCAGGCTGCAGCACAATAAATGAGACAAACGAAAGATGGTCTCTTCTTCTTTTTTTATTTAAAAAAGTAATTAAATAAATAAATAAATAAAATTTTTGAACTGCTGTGAAATGTATTTCACATATTATTAGATATTCTGCTTAGGTTCTTTTCATATAAACATGTGTTTAAAAATGTGAAACATTCCCAGTATCAACATGTTTTGTTAAACGGATGTCATCAAATCAAAGCTCAGATATTGAAGACCACAGAGCTTTCACATTAATTACAGTAATGTAGGGTTGACTTGATACTTCCCCAAAATTTCTACAAGACATTTAAGTAGAGTCGGATTTCACATACTGAGGCCCACATATGTTACAGTAGTTAAGAAGTTGCTGATTAGTTTATCACACCTTTTCAGGGGTCCCAGTATTTTCACAGGGCAAATATGGTAGGGTTAAGTAGAAGCCGACAACATTCTCAGGATAATAACGTTTCAAACATTGTATTATAGACTGCCATCCTGACAGCTTACTTCAGAATATTTTGAACAATTATGAAGACGATACCAGACAGAAATGCAGTGTTAAATTTTGCATTCAGCCACCAAGTAAACTCTGTATATTTCCAAGCTTGTATTGTCGAATTTTGTAATGCTTATTTAAAATAGCAAGTTGTTTAACAATATTAAAAATTTTTGTCATTTGTAAGCACAGTTATTTTAAAATGTAAAAGGTTAAAAAGAGTTCAGAGCAAAAAATGCCACCCCTAGGTCCATGCCTAGTGGGCCTATATGTAAATCCGCCACTGCCAGATACAGAAGTTGAGAAAAGAGGAAAAAGGTATGTACATTTTCCTGGGCAAAAATGCTTACATACCATCCAAAAGTTTGGACCTTTTCAAATTCAGTTGGGTTGCAGTGCAGTTTATTGTCATAGTGTTAAAAGTCCTGTAGCCCAGTTAGCATGGTTGTAAATACTAAGCCGTTAAAAGGTGAATCTACTGACCAATTTGAGAGTGGTTTTGAAACGTTTGTCACATTTATCTAGTTGAATGTTGGCTCTGGGTTAACTTAACCCAAAGGATCAAAAAAAGTTGCTTTCAAATACATATTATGTTATATGAAATATGCCAGTCAACACTAAATAATGGAAGGTTTTTAAAAAATGAAATAAATTCATTAACATGGTCAGATGAGAAGATTTTTAAGTAAACAAATTGTTATGAATGACGTCAGATCAGAGTAAGCATTTCTTACTTTTTTTTCGTTCCATAAACCCAACAATGAGATGATTCTGATGATTATTTGCAGAAGATTGTCAAAATAGTGAATACATTACAGTAAACTGGAACTGCTAATATTTACAGAACTAATACACTATCAGAACGAAACTTTGTTATGCACTTTTAATAAATTTATCATACACAAAATATGTAAGCTTGACTGTTGTGACCACGTACTGTCAAACTGAAATCTAACAGACATTTTTACTTGAGCTGATCTAACAGTCCCTGTTAAGATATTCATCTATAGAGTAGGAGTTGCCTATCGAAAAGTCTTTCAAACTCTGTTAAAGTCATAATTTATTTGAAACCAGGTTTTTAACAGTTGCTGGTAATTCATTGAAAATGTGTGTTTCTGAATTTTGGTCCTCTTTTTGAATCAAGGTAAATGATTTTAGGTCTTTATGTAGATTGTTCTTATTCTAGTATTGATACTGTGTATTGAGCTATTGGTTGGGAATAGAGATATATTGCTTGCACCAAATTTCATCGAGGAATAAATACACTGATAAACAGCAGTTAAAATACAAAGTTCCTTAAACAGGTTCCTATGTAGTGCTCTTGAATTTATACCACCAATGATTCTTATTACATGTTTTTGCATGATAAAAACTTTTGTTCGGTTTGATGAGTTACCCCAGAATATGGCATAATACACTGATGGCCATTAAAATTGCTACACCAAGAAGAAATGCAGATGATAAATGGGTATTCATTGGACAAATATATGGGGTGATCATGCACATGACAATCATGTAATCATGTATAAAAGGGAGAGAGAGAGAATCAGATGCACCAGCAGTCGCAGCATGTTGACATTACCTGAAAAGGTGCTTTTAGTGAAGCTGTATTATCAGTATGGGGAATGTGCTAGTTCAGCATTACAATCCTATCACCATAGGAAGGGGATTCGAATGGGTAAAGGTCCGTTGACAACTGCAGCTGTGGCGAGAATGATTTCGAAGTTCGAAGCCACAGTGTTGTTTAGATGATAGACAGCGTAGTGGCTGACTGAGCACAAGGCGTAATGCTGCTGAGACATTTAAGGAAGAAATGGAGACTGTAGCGGGTTCCTCTATTCATGGGGAAGTCAGCGCTCATGCAGTCGCATGTCGCACTGGCATTCCATACACTACTGTTTGGTTGGCACTTAGTGGTACCCTCCGATTCTATCTGTACAAAATCCATCGGCATCATGAACTGTTACCTGGCAATTTAGTGAAGCGGAAGGTATTTGCAGTGTGGCCGTTTCAAAATATGGCGGAAGATGACGATTGGTTGAGTAACATGTTGTGGACCGACAAAGCTCATTTCACACTCCGAGGGTCTGTCAATGCCCACAACTGCAGAATTTGGGCTACCAAAAATCCTAGAACTGTCGTGGAAACTCCATTGCATGACGAGAAAGTCACGGCATGGTTTGGATTTACCACATCTACTGTTATCGGGCCTTTTTTCTTCGAGGAAATGTGTGATTCTGGTTTTGTAACTGTTACCGTGATGGGTGAGAGGTACGCCGATATGTTACAGAATCGCATCACCCACAGCTTGGCTGATAAACACCTGCTGGAATGTATGGTGTTTATGCAGGATGGTGCTCCACCCCATATTACTAGATGTGTGAAAGATCTCTTGCACGCGTTGTTTGGTGATGATCGTGTGCTCAGCTGCCACTTTCGTCATGCTTGGCCTCCCAGGTCCCCAGACCTCAGTCCGTGCAATTATTGGCTTTGGGGTTATGTGAAGTCGCAAGTGTATCGTCATCGACCGACATCTCTAGGGATGCTGAAAGACAACATCAGACGCCAATGCTTCACCATAACTCCGGACATGCTTTACAGTGCTGTTCACAACATTATTCCTCAACTACAGCTATTGTTAAGGAATGATGGTGGACATATTAAGCATTTCCTGTAAAGAACATCATCTTTGCCTTGTCTTACTTTGTTATGCTAATTATTGCTATTCTGATCAGTTGAAGCGCCATCTGTTGGACATTTTTTGAACTTTTGTATTTTTTTATTTCTAATAAAATGCCATGTCATTCCAAGCATGTGTGTCAGTTTGTACCTCTCAATCTACATTATTCCGTGATTTATTCATTTTTCAAATTTATACTGACTTTTTAATCACCCGGTATTATACTAGAACTGACATGTGATTACATTTTCATGCAATTTGGGTGCACAGATCCTGAGAAATCAGTACCCAGAACAACCACCTCTGGCTGTAATAACGGCCTTGATACGCCTGGGCATTGAGTCAAACAGAGCTTGGATGGCGTGTACAGGTACAGCTGCCCATGCAGTTTCAACACGATACCACAGTTCATCAAGAGTAGTGACTGGCATATTGTGACAAGCCAGTTGCTTGGCCACCATTGACCAGATATTTTCAATTGGTGAGAGACCTGGAGAATGTGCTGGTCAGGGCAGCAGTCAAACATTTTCAGTATCCAGAAAGTCCTGTACAGGACCTGCAACATGCGGTTGTGCATTATCCTGCCGAAATGAAGGATTTCGCAGGGATCGAATGAAGGGTAGAGCCACGGGTTGTAACACATCTGAAATGTAACGTCCACTGTTCAAAGTACCGTCAATGTGAACAAGAGGTGACAGAGATGTGTAACCAATGGCACCCCATACCATCATGCCGGGTGATACGCCAGTATGGCGACGACGAATACAAGCTTCCAATGCGCGTTCACTGCGATGTCACCAAACACAAATGCGACCATTATGATGCTGTAAACAGAATCTTGATTCATCCGAAAAAATGACATTTTGCCATTCGTGCACCCAGGTTTGTCATTGAGTGCACCATCGCAGGCGCTCCTGTCTGTGATGCAGCGTCAAGGATAACCGCAGCCATGGTCTCTGAGGTGATAGTCCATGCTGGTGCAAACATCATTGAACTGTTCGTGCAGATGGTTGTCGTCTTGCAAACGTTCCCGTCTGTTGACTCAGGGATCGAGATGTGGCTGCACGATCCATTACAGTCATGCGGATAAGATGCCTGTCATCTCGACTGCTAGTGACACGAGGCCTTTGGGATCCAACACAGCGTTCCGTATTACACTCCTGAACCCACCCATTCCATATTCTGCTAACAGTCATTGGAACTCAACCAATGCGAGAAGCAATGTCGCGATACGATAAACTGCAATCGTGATAGGCTACAATCCGACGTTTATCAAAGTTGGAAATGTGACGGTACACATTTCTCCTCCTTACATGAGGCATCGCAACAGCATTTCACTAGGCAACGCTGGTCAACTGCTGTTTGTGTATGAGAAATCTGTTGGAAACTTTCCTTCTGTCAGCACATTGTAGGTGTCGCCACCGGTGCCAAACTTGTGTGAATGCTCTGAAAAGCTAATCATTTGCATATCACAGCATCTTCTTCCTGTCAGTTAAATTTTGCATCTGTAGCACGTCATCTTCATGGTGTAGCAATTTTAATGGCCAGTAGTGTATAATGAAAGTAAGCAAAGTTCGCAAGTTTCTTTTTATATTTACATCTTCTACTTCTGACATCATTCTCACTGCAAATATAGACTTCTTTAGTCACTTCAGCAATTCTGTGACATGCCCTTCCCAACAGAATTTATTATAGAGCTGTAATCCTAGAAATGTAACACTCTCAACTTCTTCAATCTGCATGTCTTCATATGTTATACACACCTGGAAGATAACTCTTACAGGTTCTGAACTGCATATAGTTGGTCTTTTTAAAGTTTAAAGACAGTGAATTAGCTTTAAACCACTGTCAGTGAAATTTGATTAGCAGCTATTTCTAAATCTGTACTTGACTTGCTACTTATTGCAGTGTTTGTGTCATCAGCAAACAAAACAAACTTAGCATCTAGCAATTTAAAAGATGAGAGATCATTAATGAACACAAGAAAAAGATGGAACCTTGAGGAATACCACAGGTAATTAATTCTCAATCAGACGAAGGCTGACTGCTTACTGCACAGTTATTTTGCAACAACACACTTTGTTTCCTGTTAGATAGACAAGACTCAAACCTTGCAGCATTGCTGGTGACGCCATGATATTCTAATTTACTTAAGAGTATGCTGTGGTTCACATAGTCAAAGGCTTTTGACAGGTCACAGAAAATGCTAGTGGCTTCTAATTTATTATCTAATGAATTAAGTACATTGTCACTCTAAGAGTAAATAGCTTTCTCTATATCAGAACCCTTAATAAACCCAACTGTGACTTGAACAACATATTATTTGCAGTTAGATGCTTAAGGAGACTCTTGAATGCAACCTTTTCAAATATTTTTGAAAAAGCTGGCAAAAGTAAAATTGTTTGATAGTTTGATGGTATCTATTTACCTGCTTATTGTAAAGAGGCTTAACTTCAGCATATTTCAGCCAGTCTGTAAATGTTCCATTGATAAAAGATTGATTACACAAATAATTTAAAATAGAACTCAACTCACATGAGCAGTCCTTGATTAACTTTGTTGACATATTATCATACCCACTTCTTTGGGGGACGTGAGTGTCATTCCTATTTTCCATTTCACTGAAGTTATTTTTAAACACTGGTCTCAGATAATCCATTGCACTGTTCAGCGAACCTGCTAACCCCAAGCTGTCAATAACAGAAATGAAATACTCAATTAAAAAGTTTGCAACACTACATGCTCTTGTTACCAATGTCTTGTTTATTATTCGAGCTATCTGTTTCTCTTCCTTTTTCGCCCCTCTTGTCTCTGTCTTCACTATATCCTATACAGTTTATGATGTAATTATCTTTTTCTCATAATAAAGCTGCTTCAGTTTCTGGATTACTTGCTTCAGTATGTTGCAGTATTCTTTGTAATGTATTACAATGCTATTGATGTTCCTAGATAGTAGAAAAAGTCTCCTTTTTCTCCCACGTGATATCTTTATTCCTTGTGTAATCCATGGTTCTTTTATTGACTTTTGTTTGACTTGAGTTACCTTTAGGGGAAAACAATTGTCAGAAGCAGAAGTAACTTCATTAATGAATGCTTTGTATTTTCCATTTGAGTCAGAAGTACTGTAAACATCTATCCAGTTCATGTCTTTGAGCAATCTCCTAAAATTCTCAATTTTCACTGATTTTTTACTCTCCTGTACTCAGATTTAATAGATTTTTCATCTTGACAAGTGCCAACATTTAACACAACATGCTGCATGTCATGATCAGATAGCCCATTTACGACTGGTTTTGTGATATGACTTTTTTCCCTAGATTGATCTTCAATAAACATTTTTAACAGCTACTGAAAAAATCGGCTGTGAAGGCTCAGTGAGTGATGCAATAGCCCTTCTGCATAAAGCTAACAAAGCCAGAGTTTGCCAGATGCAGATAATCCCAATAATAATTAGTGAGATGAATAAGACAATCAAAGAGACAAAGTCACAAAATTCTTGTGGTGTTGATAAATTCCAACTAAGATACTTAAGCAATGTCATGGCTATATAAATGCAGTCTTGTGTCACATTTTTGATGAATCCCTAAAACAAGATATTGTTCCACTTAGATTAAAATATGCCCATGTGAAACCAATCTTCATGAAAGGTAAAACTGATGTAACAAACTACCACCCAATATACCTGCTAACAAGTTTTTAAAAGGTCCTTGAGGAACTGGTATTCAGGAGAACAGTTAATCACCTGAACAGCCATAACATACTCAGCCAATGTCAGTATGGTTTCCGGCAAGGCTGATCAATTGGTGATGCTATTTTCTTTTTCACCGGTCAAATTCTTGAATCTCTTGACAGGAAATTGGCACCAATTTGAATCCTATGTGACCTGTCCAAGGCTTTTGACTGTGTCAACCACGAAATGCTGCTAAATAAAGGAAACTAGTATGGATTAAGTGGAATAATGGGAACATGGATTAAACCTTCCCTACAGATAGGAAACAAAGGGTAATAATTACTGACAGTAATGGATTCCCAGCTTTATCCAAGTGGGGCACAGTCAACACTGGAGTGCCTCAAGGCTCAGTATTGGAGCCATTACTGTTTCTTGTATTTATAAATGACCTCCCACACTGCACCACATCAGTGAGCTAGTTCACCCTGTTTGCTGACGATACTTCTCTTCTAGTTGATAAAGCAACAGGAAACTACCTGGGAACATCTGTGAACAATGCATTTGATGACATTCTGAAATGGTTTAACAGTAATGGACTCTCTCTGAATTTCAAAAAAATTAATTATGTACAGTTTCATATGGCCCATAAAAAAGGGGGATATAAATATAGAATGTAATGGACAACAAATACAGCAAGTTGACTCAGCTGAGTTCCTGGGTGTGTACATAGATGGCAGACTAAATTGGTCCAATCATATCTAGAAAAAAGGCTGTATTCTGCAACATTTACCTTATGTATAATTGCATCAACTACACATAAGGAAGCCATAAGAGCTGCTTGTTTCAGATATTTCCATGCACTTTTGTCTTATGGAATCATCTTTTGGGGCAACCAGCCCTTGGCAAGAAAATTTTTTATTGCTCAGAAGAGAGCTATACACTTCATGAGTGGTGTGCAACCAAGGCACTCATGCAGGAATCTGTTTAGGAAACTACAGGTATTTACAGTGATAGCTCAGTACATATACTCCCTTGTATGTTTCATTAACAAAAACCACTCTCTCTTCAAAACCAATAGTGAATATCATGGTACAGCACAAGGTCAAAAGAGGATTTTCATAGCAACCAGTCAAACTATACCCTTGTACAGAAAGGTGTAAATTATGCAGGCATCAAAATTTACAATGCTCTACCCAGAGTCATCAAAAGTCTTACACCTGAAACACCACAGTTCAAGAGCAAACTGAAGGAATACCTAATACCATAGTCATTCTATTCAATTAGTGAATTTTTTAGTGTGCAGGAGCAAGTTTTTATTATACAACTGAGTTATCCATTCAATGTGAACACAAATGTAAACCGTTTGTTGCTGTAGTGTTATATTGTTGCTCAAATACTTTGATATTGTTAATTTGAATGTGTACACATAAGTATTAATTATGATGTATGTTATATGTTTTTATCTCTTCTAGTGTCCCATGTTGTTACTGTGAGTCTTGTCATGAATTAACCATATTGTGTGTTGCTGTATTGTTAACATTGTAAGAATACTGACTCGTTCCATGTCCTTTCATTTCCATTGCTATCAGGTTCAATGGAACTTGCTATAAAATAAATAAATAATGAACAAAATTCAATGACAGTGTTACTGATTGCAATAATTATTCACTGACAGAAGCTTTTCAATAAATTCGCATTACAATCACCAGCAACCACTATTTCCTCATTTTTTACTGAGAGATGGGACAACAGAGCTTCCACATTTTTTTATGAAGAAGTTAAAGTTTCCTGATGGCACTGTGTATATACTTACTATTATAAAGGACTTCTTATGAAATACTACTTCTGTTGCATGAGCTTCTAAGAGTTGCTCTGAGAAAAATTGATTAATATCAATATTTTTGAAATAAAAACAGTTTCTGACAAATGTGACAATATATTTGCTTTACAGAAGTAAGAAGCTAACTTGAATCATGTAACATTTAATGTATCTGTACCAGTGGGCACATGATGTTCAGAGAGGCAGATTATATTAATTGGTTTACTCTACTCTAATTCTTCAATACAAATAAGCAACTCATTAAGCTTACCCTTCAGTCCTTGAATATTTTGATGATAAGGATAACTGCTTTTGTGCACTGGATGAAACTAAGTTTTCTGTCAATTTTTGAGTATCTCTAGTTTCAAACAGAGGCTGTCTGCATGAATTGTGTATGCTAAAATTTGCTTTCTGGCTGCCTGTTTTATAAGTGTGAATGTCATTTTCAGCCTGTCTCTGAATATCTTTTGTTTCTGCCCTCCCTATCCTAAAACACTACTGTTCTGTCACTTGTAACCTCTGGTACCTTACCACTTGTGCTAATGCCCCACCTTTCCCCTTAAGTTATTTGTTTGTTCACTTTGAGAACTATTGAGGTGGTATTTTTGCTGGTTACTTTTGTTGCCGTCTCATGCATTCTGATTTCTATTTCAGATTTTTAATTTTCAGTGTCAACCTAACATAATAACTGATATACAAATAAATTAAATTTTCGTGAACAACTCATAAAATACCTTGGATCTACTCACAGGGAAGATATAATTTCGGATAGCTCATATTCGTAAATTATTAATAGTATAAAAAGATGTACTTTTCATACACTGGAAAAAAATGCTTACCATTTACATACAGTAGCAATCTTGATTAAAACTACTGACTGGATATCTATCAGTTATTTGAGACAAAATAAGTTTTGTGCAGTTACTGTCAAACTTAATTCTTGAAGCACAAAACATTCTAAAACTCATCAAACTAATTATATAAAAGTGACAGTTTTTTAATTCAGTCCCTGTTGCATAAATTTCTGCAGATGTCAATGCATGATTGTCTGCTCATTATTTTCTGTCCAAGAATAAATGTCCACTCAGACAATAATCTTTTTAAATAGATAGTGGATGAGGTGAGATAGCTACAAGTCTTCTTACTGTGCTATAGTGTGGGGAAACTACCCTTAAAAACAAAAGATTTTGCTACAATAAACAATATGTGAATATAATGGGCAACAAAAATGGTAGCATTAAGTACACAGACATGGGCCCGCAGGGCAAGTAGTCTTCAGAACATCCACATGATGGGCAAACCCTTTGCAAAAAAAGTTCCAGGACAGAAATTTGTTATAGAAGTTTCTAGTATCAAACACTACATTAAAAACTCAATGATAAACATATTTCAAGGGTTTAGTCATACACATACAAAGAAGCAAACATGTTCGCTACAATTAGCGACACTTGCCAATATGTAAATGTGTTAACTTTTACCTTCCAAATAAGTGTCAATACTAAAGGTATTCTTTGCTGAGGTACACCATTATCTTCAGTGTGAGTATCACAATGGAAGCTCCAGGTAGGAATAGCAACAGTGTAGGAAAAGATAGATTGCTACTTACTATAAAGATGATATGTTAAGTTGCAGACAGGTGCAATTAAAAGACACTTATATATAAGCTTTCGGCCACAGCCTCCATTAGAAAAAGAGAAAAATACACCATTCATTCATATAGGCAAACACACCTCACATACAAGTGATTACTAACTCTCGCACCTTTGGCTAGAACATAACTGTCACATTGGATGGAAGCAGCAATATGGAGGGAGCAAGGAATGGGAATGGATAACTGGGTACAGGTAGGGTGAGAGAGAAGTGCTGTCTGATGGAGTGTACAGGGACTAGAATGCCAACAGGTGCAGTGTCAGGAGGTTGTGGGACAGGAAGGTGGGGAAAACAGACCAAAAAGGAGAGGAGCAGGGAAAGATTGACAGGTGCATTGGCAGAGGATGGCAAACAAAGAGGGCAGGAGACGAGAATGGGCAGGAGATGATGGGACAGAGGGGGTCGAATCTGTTGGGTGGAGGGTGTGGGGACAATATGTTACCATAAGTTGAGGCTGCACTAATAACAGGTGCAGAGAATGTGTTGTAAACATAACTCTTATCTGCGCAGTTCTGAAAAGCTGATAGTGGAGGGGAGGATTCAGATGGCTTGAGTAGTGAAGTGACCATTGAAATCAAGCATACTATGTTCAGCTGCGTATTATGCCCCAGGTTGTCAGAGTGAATGACCATTGCCAAACTGTAATTCAGAGCAAAGTAGCCTACCCTGTGGCACAATGTGCAGCTGAACATAACATGCTTGATTTCAATGGCTGCTTCACTACCTGAGCCATCTGGATCCTCCACTCCCCCACTGGCTTTTCTGAATGGCGCAGATTGGAATTATCATTACAACACATTCTCTGCTCCCATAATTATCCCAGCCTCAGCCTATGGTAACATATTTTCCCTAAACTCTCCACCCAACAGTTTCCACCCCCTCTGTTCTATCACTTCCTACCCAATCTCATCTCCCACCTTCTTTATTTGCTGCCCTCTGCCAATGCACCTGCCCATCTTCCCACGTCCCTCTCCTTCTTTGCTCCCTTTTCCCCCATGTCCCTACCGCACAACTTCCTGAAAGCTGTGTTTGTTGACATTCTACTGCATGCACACTCTTCCAGACAGCAGTGTGAATGAATGGTGTGTTTTTCTCTTTTTCTGACTAAGCCTGTGGCCAAAGGCTTATGTGTGAGTACTTGTTTTGTAAATAATACCACCTCTTCTTGCAACAACTTATTTTTCCCAGATGAATTTCACATTTTTTGTGCTCTAAGGCATTTTCAGTGGGCTCCAAAACAAACAGTGTTGTTATTTTTAGAGTATCAAACAGCTCATGTCACATTTTCTTGTATAAATAAGTATAGGGATTTGATTTTGTATTTTAACCACATTTTCTGAGCAGCATGCATGCTTTTTGGTCACAGGGTGAATGGTTTTTAATCTTTACATTGATATATTTACGTACAGAAATTCAGAAGACTTAAGTGAATGTCCATAAAACCACACAACACATAAAATTCAACAACATATCCAAATGTAACAATCTTGTATTAAATATATAAATGTAAAGATTAAAAACCGTTCACCCAGTGCCCAAAAGGCAAAGCATGCTGCTTAGAAAATGTGGTTAAAATATGAAATCAAATTCCTGTACTTATTTACATTGAAAAATGCAACATGAACTGTTTGATAATCTGAAAATAACAAAACTGTATTGTTATAGATCCCACTTAGAACAAGAAAAATGTGAAATGAATCTGGGAAAAATAAATTAAGTTGCAGCAAGAGAAGGTGGTTTTATTTACAAAACAAGTATTTCTTTGCTTGCTATGGAGGATGGCCATGCAAACAAAATTTTTATGGTTAAGTGTCTTTTAATTATGCCTGTCTGCAATTTAACATGTCATATTTATGGTAAGTAGCTATCTGTCTTTTCTACATTATCATTAAAATCTGTGAGGAAAAAAGCACATTTGGGTTGAATATGGAGAGTATTGTTCACATCTGGTGATGTCACTGATGAAGATGTTCTTTGAATTTGTTTGACTAATTGCAGTAAAATACTGCTGGCTAAATCACACTCATGACTACACTAGAAATGTCCTGCTAAGAGTGTATACATTTTAAGCACTGAACATCCTTCTCCAACTTTATCATTTCTCATAAAAGTCAGTCAGATATTGTTGACCAAGAGCTAAGATTCTCTAGAGCACCATTGCTCTGCTACAATACACTACTGCAGCCACAGAGTGAACTTTTCAAGAGTTTGTGATTTGATAGTTTACAGAGAATTGAAATACAATTGGGTCCTTAAAAAACCTAATCCAATAAAATAGTTTCTGAATATGCTGGCATAAACATTTAGCACATATATCTTCAACACATCTCTAAGACGTAGACTTGAAATGATCCGCTCATGTTGTTACAAGTGTTAAAGATTCTGTCCGTTACACAATTGGGTCCTCAAAAAACCTAATCCAATAAAATAGTTTCTGAATATGCTGGCATAAACATTTAGCACATATATCTTCAACACATCTCTAACAGGTAGACTTGGAATGATCCACTCATGATTGTTGCAAGTGTTAAAGATTCTGTCTGTTACACATTGAGAAACTCTCCATGAAATACACTCACTGTAATGAAGATTCTTAAGAAACAGTGACTACTGCAGTGAAGGAATGAACTTTATCAAAAGTGCAATGTCAGAAGCCTTTGATGATTAAAATACCAGAAACTTGTCAAAAGATCTCTCCCAGTACCCAAAGAAATTGTGTTCATATATAAATGTTGTCAGGGCACCAAAGTTAGTATCCAGACACTTATAGATGACACAATACCGAAAATGAGGGTAACAAACCAAAATCACAAATGTTCTTTTACTAAGAGGGTTAGAGAAGTAATGCTCCATTTTAACTCACACACCACAGTGCAGGTCAATGATACAGATGTTCGTGTCCAAGACATTAAGAAACAGGTGAAATTCCTAAACTTAAACAAGGCTCTAAGGTTTTATGGAATCCCTGTTGGATTCAGTACAGAATTTTCAGTTGAATTAGCTTCCATTTTAATCATAAATATACTACAGACCTCTGAAACAAAAATCTGTGCACAGTGGTTCTGTGTACAGTGGTTGAAAGGGAGCACATGTCGCTCCCATCTAAAAGAAAAGCAGTACAAGTTATTCACAAAATTACTGTCTAATTTCATTGAATTCCATCTATTGTGGAATCCAAGCATTGTTGTAGTAGCTGCCTGCAGTCTGAAACTAGTTTGATGCAACTCTCCATACTAGTCTATCCTGAATAACACTCTGAACCTATATCCATTTGAAGCTACTTCTTGTATTCATGCCTATGTCTCCCTCTACAATTTTTAGCCCTCACAGTTCCCTACATTACCAAATTGATGATTTCATGATGCTTCAGGATGTGCCCTGTCAGTTGATCCCTTCTTCTAATCAATTTGTGCAACAAATTTCTTTTTTCCCAAATTCAGTTCATAGTTCCTCATTAGTTATCTGATCTCCAACCTAATCTACAGTATTTTTCTGTAGCACCACATTTCAAAAGCTTCTGTTCTATTCTTTCTTGGACTGTTCATTGTCCACATTTCACTTCGGTACAAGGCTACACACTAGACAAATACCTTCAGAAAAGACTTACCAACAATCAAATTTATAATCACTGTTAACAGATTTTTGTTTTACAGAAGTGTTTTTCTTGCTATTGCCAGCCTGTATTTTATGCCCAGTCTATTTGCTAAACTAATTCCCTCAACATCTCTTGAGTTAATTCTACTGCATCCCAATACCCTTGTTTTACTTTTGTTTATGTTCATTTCATAATACTTTTTCAAGACACCAATCCATTTCACTCAACTGCCCTCCCTAGTCCTTTGCCATCTATGACAGATTTACAAAGCCATCACCTACCTGCAAAGTTTATATTTCTTCCCCCTAACTGTAATTCCCTTTCAAATCCCTTGGTTTCCATACTGCTTTCTCAATATACAGTTTGGATAATATTGGGTATAGGCTACAACCCTTTCTCACTCCCTTCTCAACCTCTGCTCCACTTTCATGTCCTATGACTCATATAACTACACTCTGGTTTCTGTACAAGTTGTGGATAATGTTTTGATTGCTGTTTTTAATTCTTGCTATCTTCGGAATTTTAGAGAGTGTATTCTTGTTAATAATGTCAAAAGCTTTCTCCAAGTCTCCAATAGCTGCAAATGTTGATTTACCTTTCATTGACTTATCTTCTAAGGTGAACTGTAGGATTAATATGAGCTTGTGTGTTCCTTCAATTTTTCTGGAATCCAAACTGATCATCCCTGATATTGGCTCCTACCAGATTTTCTAGTCTGTAAATAATTTGTGTCAATATTTTGCAACCATGACTTATTAAACTAACAGTTCAGTAATATTCTGTCTTGTCAGCACCTGCTTGCCTTTGAATTGGTATTATTACATTCTTCTTGAAGTTGGAGGATACTTTGCCAGTCTCATACTGTCTATCCAAAGGAAACTGTACACTTTTCTTTATTTTTTTTCTAGATACCCACAGTGTGGTAGAGATGTCAGTTGCAAGGATTGCTGTTAGATCCTCAAAGCTTTAATTGAAATACCACCTGTTCCCAAGACCACAGTATTTTCAAAACAGCACCCACACAACAACAGAAGGAATTTCGTGCTGTCAATTACATAAAGACAGCATCCATTATAACTGTTCACAGCAACTTTTGGTGACAGTTTGGGGTTGATCCACCTGACAAGAACTCCACTGAACACTGGCATAGACAACTCATGGAGACAGTACACGTATGCAAAGATAAAAGCACCATTCATCCTTATAATCCAGAGTAGACAGTGGATATAGTTTAGCAGTTCTTCCAATGCAGCCCCACAGAGTCTGTTAAAAAGGCCAGTGAAGAGTCAGCATTGCCCCACTCAACAGTCCTGGATAATCTTTGCAAGAATTTGAAATTCAAGGCTTACAAGCTGTAACTTGTGCAGGTATTCAATGAAGACAAAAAAACTTCATCTGTCTTCAATGTAGACATGTTAGGATTCCTGAAAAATTGTTATTTTTATGGGTGGGTATTCTCCAGTGATGAAGTGACCTTCAACATCAATGACAAAGTTAATAGGCATCATGTTTGGATCCAGGGCTCAGAACAACTATAATGAATCATTGATCATGTCAGAGATTCTCCAAAGTTGAATGTCTTTGCTGTCATGTTCAGATTGAAACTTTATGAGCCATTTTTCTTTGCAGAAAGTACATTTACAGGACTTTTGTATTTTGACATGCCTTAGATGTGGTTTAAACAACAATTTGAGAAGAAATTCCAAGATTTTGTTTTCAGACAAGATGGAGCTCCACTTCACATTCATAATGTTATTAGAGGATATCTGAATGAACGTCTCCCACAGCACTGAATGGGTTGTACTGCCCCTGATAATGAAACATCTTTTTATTACGATGGTCCCTGAGGTTTTCAGACATGACACCATGCGACTTATTTTTATGGGGCTTTATCATAGACATGTCCTCATCCAAGCATTGCCTCAGGATCTGAGAGGGCTATGAGAGTGGATCATTGAAGCTTTTGCTGCTATTATGAGAGACATGTTGATTCAAATATAGGAGGAAATGGACTGTTGACTAAATAGCTGCCATATCATGCATGGTACCAATATTGAATCTTTGTAATGTAGGTAACAACGTTGATATATATTACCTCACTTTTGGAATATAAAGGACTCTAATTTCACTTCATGGGACCTGAGAATATTTTTTTGAAAGGGTACATTCTTTTTCAGACACCTGGCACATTTTACACACCAGGTGAATCGTTTTGTCATGGCTGACTCTCCCAAACAACTCAAGAATTCTGTGGGAATGTTGTCTTCTCTTTGTTTCAGTCTTGGTGTTTTAGTGCTCTGTCAAATTCTTCTTGAGGTATTATATCTGCCATCTCATCTTTATTTATTTTCTCTTCTCTTTCCATAATATTATGTTGAAGTTTATTCTCCTTATATAGTCTTTCTATATATTCTTTGCACTTTTCCCTTCTTTGCTTAGTACTTGTTTGTCATCTGAGCTCTTGATATTCATGCAGCCACTTTTCTTTTCTCCAAAGGTCTCGAGGTCTGTTTAATATTTCTATAGGTGGCACCTGTCTTTCTGCTAGTCATGCATCCCTCTACAACAATGCATTTGTCCTGTAGCCATTCTCACTTAGCCATATTGCATTTACTGTGAACTTAATTATGTTAGACATTCATATTCCCATCCACCTATTTCATTTAATGGATTTTTATATTTTATCATTGTGTCAATGAAATTTAGTATCTCTTGTGTTATCCAAAGGTTTCCATTAGACCTCGTCTTTTTACCTGTTTAATCCTCTGCAGCAGTAACTGTTTTGTATTTGAAAATTATCCATTCATCTTCTGTTGCATTATTCTCTCCTGTTCCAGTCAAACACTGTCTAACATTTCCTCTGAAATGCTCAAGAACTTCTTGGTCTTCTAACTTATCCAAGTCCAAAATGGATTCCGTCAACAATGGTATGTGAAGCCCATCAGTTTCTAATGTCACATGACAACCTGAAAGCCATAGATCAAGTTAAACAGTGGATGCAGAATTTCTTGATTTTCAAGAAGTTTGCTTCAGTATCACGGCAATGTTTATTAGCAAGAGTGTGGTCATATGACATATTATACAAATTCTGTAACTGGATTGATCATTTCTAGCTATGGAGGATGCAGCCTGTTATCTTAGATGGAGTGTAAAAGTAGAAGTAATTTCTGGTATGCCCCAGGGAAGTGTACTGCTCATATACATTAATAAACTGGCAGACAATATTAATAGTAGCCTCATGATGCAGTAATCCAAAATACAATGCTATTGTAGGTAGTGGGGAGTGAGTGTGGTAATCACTTGATTTGCAAGGCAAGAGCATTAAAGATCGTACAGCCACAGGAATGGACCTTCTTCTGTACTACTCTTAGGTTAACATGCTCATAGTGGATATCACCTTTTCTTTAGTGTCATGACGTATGAAACACATCAGGGAGAATACATATTGAGCAGTGAATTTGGAGATTTCATGTGGCTATAGGCTCCCACTCATGATTCCTATGACTCTGTTCTGTGCACATAGCACTTTTCTGTCTAGTGGCTGATTTCCCAAAAATATGATATCATATGCCACAATGGCACAAAAATAACCATGATAAGCAGATTTAATGGTGTCCATATTTCTGTAAGAACAAACAATGTGTAAAGTAAAAGTTCCCAAGTTCAATCTTTTGCAGAGATCCAGGATGCAGTTTGACCACTTTAGTTTGCTATCAGTATGTAAGCTCAAGTAATTTGAACTATCCATCCTAGATATCTGCTGCTCACCTATTTTTTCTCTTATTTCTTCATCTTTGCTTGTTGTGTGAAACTGGATATAATTTGTTGTAGTGTGATTGACAGAAAGACCATTTATGTTACCCAGTTCACAATATCCCTAAAAACATTATTAACTGACACCTCAAGTTTGTATAATGAACTATCAATAAGTAGTGCAGTTCATCAGAAAAGTTGGTGAATTTACAATAGTATATAAAAAAGGCCACATGTAATTCATGTAGGAAAAAAGGCCACATTGCTTCTGTGTGTCAGTCCCCTAAAGTTCCTGTCGACGAAGATGAGGCATCGGACAGGGATGTTCACTGTGTGCTTTCTCAAACAAATAAGTTGTTTGTTACTGTTCGTTTCTGGATAAAGACATTCACATGCAAGTGGACACTGGCTCTGCAGTAACTCTCATTAATTCTCGCACGTATTTGGAGTTGGGCTCCCCTCCCTTGTCTCCAGTTACACAAAATCTGAGAACTTATAATGAACAGAAAATTCCTATCATTGGCCAGTTTGATGCTTCCACTGCCTACAAGTCTGTTGTTAGGCCACTCACGTTTTATGTGGTGGATCATGCGGGCACTGAAAACCTGTTCAGTTATGATGCTTTCCAGTTGTTCGGGTTCTCCATTGATGATGATGTGCACCTCATATCTGAGGATATTCCATATCAACAGCTGGATGGATTGTAATCTGAATTTTCATCCGTGTTCTCTGCTGGTCTGTGTCGTGCCAAGGATTTTGAAGCCCACATTACTCTTAAACCTACAGCTCGCCCTAAGTTTTTCCGGGCATGCCCTATTCCAGATTGCTTATTATCACAAATTCATTCCATCCGCAGCAGCGGTAGCTCATCCTCTGCATCAGCTGTTACACAAGAACGTCCCTTTCTGTTGGTCCGACGAGTGTGAGCAGGCTTTTGTCTACCTGAAGGCTCATTTGCAGTCGGCACCTTGTCTTGCCACATTCTGTCCGGGTCAGCACTTGGTTCTGGCGACTGACGCGTCACAGTATGGCCTAGGGGCTGTTCTCACCCATCGGTATGAGGATGGGTCGGAACGACCTATTGCCTATGCTTCCAAGACCCTCAATGATGCGCAACGGCTTTACTCTCAAATCAAAAAGGAGGTGCTCGCTATCATTTATGCTCTAAAAAAGTTCAGCGTTTTTTTTGTATGGTTCTAAGTTTCACCCCATCACCGACCACAAGCCGCTGGTCTCTCTGTTTAGCCCATCGGCGTCACTTCCGGATAAGGCAGCTCACCGCCTGCAACGTTGGGCCTTATACTTGTCTCGTTTTCACTATGAGATTCACTATCGCCCCACAGCCCAGCACGCCAATGCTGACGCATTGTCATGATTGCCGATGGGCCCCGACCTGGTTTTCGATCGTGATGAACTACTCTGTTTCTGCATTGATGAGGAAGAACATCATGCGGTCGAGGGTTTTCCACTTACAGGTTTGCAGGTCGCATCGGCTACTGCGTGAGACCCGGTCCTGCATCAGGTGATCGGTTTTGTTCAACGGGGTTGGCCAGACAGGACCAAGGGTCGGGCATCGGATCCCCTTTGCAACTACCATGCCTTGCGCCTCCGTCTGTCTGTTCGTGATGGTGTTGTTCTTCTGGCCACGGATGGCGCATCTCCATGGGTCGTGGTGCCAGCCTCTCTTCGCAAAGCTGTTCTCAAACTGTTGCATGAAGGCCATTGGGGGATTTCTCGGACTAAGTCCCTGGCCCGCAGGCACATTTATTGGCCCGGTATTGATTCGGACATCACCCACATGGTTGCTGCATGTGGTCAGTGTGCTCAACAACTGGCTGCACCTTGTACAATGCCCTCTCCGTGGCCTGATCCAGCGCAGCCATGGGAACGGGTGCACGCTGACTTTGCCGGCCCCTTCCTCGATACTTATTGGCTACTGTTGATTGACGCCTTCTCGAAGTTTCCGTTTGTTGTTCGATGTCCGTCACCCACCACTGTGGTGACGACGTTGGCTTTGTCCAAAATCTTTGTGCTGGAAGGTCTTCCATCCACGATCATCACGGACAGTGGCCTTCAGTTCTCTTCGCAGGCCTTCCGTGATTTTTGTACTGGACAAGGGATTCATCATGTTACAGCACCGCCCTTCTGTCCGCAATCAAATGGGGAGGTCGAGCGCCTTGTCCGCACTTTCAGAAGCCAGATGAAAAAATTCCTTAGTGATTTTTCCACAGATGACGCTCTGCTGCAATTTCTGAGCTCTTATCGCTTCACGCCTCTGGGTGATCGCAGCCCTGCTGAACTCTTGCATGGCCGCCAACCGCGCACTCTGCTGCACCTGCTTCAACCTGTCAGGCCTTGTGCTGTGTCCCCTAGTGCAGGAAAATACTCGGTGGGCACCAACGTGTGGGCACGAGGGTATGGATCTCACCCTAAATGGATTCCAGGGGTGGTCAAGGCTCTTCGCGGCCGCCGGCTTTGTCAAATTACGTACGGACGATGGCATGGTTGTTCGCCATTACAACCAGATGCACCCATGAGTGGTGGCCACGCTGGTGCCACCGCCCCTTCCTTCACCTCCACCAGCCTGAGAAGCCAGTCCTGTCGCTGCTGCCGATCTACCGTACGCGTTGATGCAGCCGACGTTGCTACCGCTTCCGCGTACGCCGGAACCGGCCCCAGTCGCGACGCCACCTTCTCCGGGACCCATCTCGCTGGAGCACACCCCCAGGTCCACGACACCTATGGATGCTGCTCTGGAGTTTTCACCCATCATCTCGTCCAGGAGGCACGTTCCACACACGAGCTTCCGTCCTGGACATTTTCGACCATATTCTCGTGTGTCTCCGTGGGATCTTCTCAGGGCATCACAAGAGGCCGTGGATGTCTCCGCACTGTCATGTCTCCAAGGCAGTGAGTGTTTTTTTTTTCAAGGGGGGAAAAGTGTTGTGACAGTGCCACAACATTTAACAGTGCCGCCATGACAGTACGCGCAAATGGCGATAGAGGCGCTCCGCAACTTGGCTGAGCGCGGGAGCGCCACCTAGCTGCAAACGGCGCCGGCCGCATGTCAAGGCACGGCAGTCGAATGAGAGATACTGAGTTGTTATCATGTAACCGGCTTTTGTTTCTAAGTGAGTGTGTTTGAATATCCACGCAATTATTGGGGATTAAAGATTATAACACTCTCAAACTTAGATGGATTATTAGTAACAATTTTTATGAGTGAATAAATTTAATATGAGACTGTGGTTAATATTCCCAACTGTTTAAAGAGATATCTGCAAAATTTACATATGTGAACTCCACACATAATATTATTTACTTTCTTTTGCACAATTAATGTTTTTTGCCTAAATGAGGAGTTACCCCAGAATATCATCCCATCAAGTAAAAATGAAAAATATGCAAAATGTGTTAAATTACTGACTTTTATGCCTCCAAAGTTGGCAATTATTCTGATGACAAAAGTTGCTGAACCCAAATGCTGTAGCAGACCTACAGTTTAACTTTTCATCAATTTGCATGCCTAAGCACTTACAATTTTCTGCTCCGTATATTTTTTCTTGTTGCTATACAAGGTTAAGGGGACATTGTATGTGAAATCTGTTGAAATTTTACATTTTCTGTTTTCTACTCCATAATGTACTTTGGACTTTTCGGAACATTTTGGTATATAATGTATTAAAATCAGACAATTGTGAGATCTTCAAATAATATTTTGAATGTTGACGTGTGATTGTCAAATTTTGCAGCTACACAGGTGACAGTAGTAAGAGTAATAATATTATGGACAACTTCATTACTGATCTCTTGCTGTCTTTGTGGTGGTGAAGTTAAACTTTGCATGTTGTGTGGTACCGTGTGCCTAAAAATGTATTTGTTGGCCTTATGACTCTAAAGTTAGCAGTGTCTGATGCTGTAATAACTTTTAATGGTGGGAACTAAGAAAGACTTAAGGTTCTGGAGAAGTTAGGAGCAAGATTTGGACAGGACACAGCTGAAGGACTGCAGGAACTGGATGAGCTTCATGTACGTGAAGCAGAGTTAGCTGCTCAGCAAATGACAAAAGAAGCAAGAAAGAAAAGGAGGAGGCAATCACTGGTCTGTTGTGACACTTAAGAAGACACAGACATGGGCCAGGACAATTCTAATGCATAAAAGACACAGAAATGTAAGTCTGTATAAGAATTTGTAATTAAAAAAGTTTTAAACCTCAATATCTCTGAACTGCATTTTTTGCAATAAATGACCCATTTTCTAAAAAGTTCTAATGGTAGAGACATGAAATTTTCACAGCATTCCAAGTGTGAGATTCGACACATATTGAACTAGAATAATTGAAATATCCTGAGTTGTTTTGTTTTTATGTTCATTTATATAAAAATTCTATCAAAAAATTGAGTGTTTGGAAAGAAAAGAAGATATCCTGCCCTACAGTACAATTTTAGTTATAATTCTAGTTCAGTGTATCTAGAAAGGAGCATTCAATAACTATGGAAAATTGTAAGTTGGTGTCTTAAAAAGTTTCCAAGCTAATGGGTCACAAAATTCGATAATTTAACATTGGTGGCATTGTATCTCCTACATACAATGTCCCTTTAATAGGAGGTGGAATATGTTGAAATGCAATTTATCAAAGTTTAAAGCTAGCCCATTTGTTCAAAATCTTTCAGCAATTTTCACATCATTTACTACTTTCTCTACTGATGCTTCTTTGCTTTGCTTCACAAAAATGCCTGTATCATGAGTGGCCAGGATTAATTCTGCCTCCTGATTCAAATAAAATAGCAGATTGTTAACATAACACAAGGACACTAGGGCTTTTATGATCAAACACTGTAGCACTGGCATTCTAATTTCTCTCTACCCAGGTGTTGTGGTATCCCTCTTCAAGCACACTCATACAGTAGCTTGTAAGGGGATGGGGGGCTAGACTTGGGGGTATGGAGAATTTCTAATATTTTGAAAGATGAATGGCGAATTGTAAGATGCTGTTAAAAAGTTCCAGTTTTGACCCTTTTAAAAATATGTGTAATACCAACTTTTAAATCTTTTCTTGAAAGAAAGACTCCTAGCTACACAATATTTTTTCCTTTCACTGGCCCCCAGGTATGGACGCCCTTATCCCTCTTTGTATAATTCAAGCAGCCTATAGGGCAACTTTCTGTATTGTGTTTCTTAATTAAGAATTGGAAATGAAATGTAAATGAGCGTTTGGTGTCAATGGCCGGGGGCCCTTTGCGGGGCAGGTCCGGCTGCCTTTGTGCAGGTCTTATTACATTTGATGCCACATTGGGCGACCTGCACGCCAGATGGGGATGAAATGATGATGAAGACAATACAACACCCAGTACCTGTGTGGAGAAAATCTCCGACTCAGCCGGGAATTGAATCCGGGCCCATAGGACAGCAATCCATCATGCTGACCACTCAGCTGTCAGGGCAGACAATTAAGAATTAGGCCAGGCATTTGCTGAACAATATATTCCATAAAAACTTAACCTCTCTAATAGAGTATTGTGACTGACACAATCAATTGTCTTTGATGAATCACAGCACATGCCAATTGACAATATTTTATCATTTAAAGATTTTGTTATGTGCTCCATAAATGATAAATAGCTGACTCAGTATAACGGCTGTTTTGGAATCCAAACTGTGATTGGCTAAGTATCCCATTACCACACAGGTGGATGACAACTGTGGAGTACATTACAGCCCCAAAAATTTTAGAAAATAACATAAGGAGTGACACTGGGTGGTTATCGACATCTGTGGAGACATCTCTTTTTACAGAGAGGCCTGAGAAAACACCCTGAGTTAATACTGCATTACATTGACTATGAATATTACATATTATAGGGCCACAACTTTTTAGTGGCTTATTGGAAATATTATCCATCCCTCTTCAACTTTTAGTTTTTAAAGACATGATAATATTACTTATGTCAGCTGGGGATGTGAGATTAATTTGCGTTTCACTAAAAGTCCTGTATGTTGCTTCTTCAATGTTCTGCTTTTCTTTCTCTTCTGAACTATTTGCACCAATTTTGTAGCCTGTTTTTAAAAAGTAATTGTTAAAAATATCTGATACACATAAACTGTCTTTTACGATACTCCCATTCCCTGTAACAGAAATCATGCCATCTTCTATGGCTTCTTTCCCTGTCTCTTCTTTAACGATATTCCATATTGTCAGTTTTGACAAAATGTGCATACTCCTAGATATTTTTACAACTTTTACAAATATGTTACTATAGTATGTATAATAAGAAAGTATTTCTAGGTCATTACTTGTTCTGCTTATTTTGTTCAAGTCCGTTTTTCACTGTGAATAGACTCTGATACCTGAAGTGATCGAAGGTTTCTTTGATTAATTGTTATTATTCGATTTAATTGTATTTTTAAGAAAACTACTTTCAAAACTGGATACAAACTCATTATGAAATATGTTGAATTTAGAGTTAGCATTAGACTCATTAAGCACTTCACCCCATTTAACCTTTTTTAAGCTTTCTTTCAAATCTTCCAAAGTTTTATCATTAATCAGCCTCACTCTTTTCTTAGAGTCTTTCCTAACTGTCTCATAATTTGACTGGACATCTAACAAGCTGAAAACTCCAAGCATTTCTTTTAAAAATTTGGTATGATGTACAACAGTATGTGTAGATATGTAGTACAAAAGCCATGTTCAGTGAAAAAAAAGAGTCGATTTTGAACACGATTGTCAGCTAACAGACTATATCTTTCTTAATAAATCATCTGTGTCATCAATAATTTTAGGCGTTATTACTACTGAGAATATTTTGTAACTTAACCAAGGCTTTTGTGGGAGGCCATGATGTCCTCATGCATCAGTTAAAATACTATGGAGTAGTTGACACCACAAAGTCATCTTACCTGTGTCAAAAGAAAAGTACTGAAATATCTGAAAATACCAACACACTATTCAAGGGAAATAGATTACAATAAATTTTTGACAATACGTAGTACATAAAGTTCAGTTCCTCTGACACAACAGTCTATTCAAACATGTAATTTCAAGGAGCAGATTATGTCCAGTTTTTGGGACTTCAAACAAATAACATAAATAGAAAAACTTGCATCCTTGACGTAATGAAGTACTTTGGTTCAAGTTTATTAGTATTGCCATAATTGCAGCTACAACTGACTTAAAAATGAGGATATTAATTTATTCTGCATATTTCCATTCACTAATGAGCTTCTGAATAATTATTGAAGTGACTTTACATAACAAAGATAACATTTTCAGTCTACAGAAGAATGTGAATTATATCTTGTGTTAATTGTGGATGTATGTGCAGAGACATCTTACAAAAATATGACATTTTTACAACTATTTCACAGTAAATACAATAACAAACATTTTTTACTGTCAGTGGTATCTCAGTTTTCCCGTGCAGTGACTATAACACTGAGACTAAAAGACCACTTCTGAAAAAGGCTTAAAAGTGTCTATCATCAATACAAAAGGAAGTAATATGTGTGGGTATACATATATTCAACAACCTACCATAACGTAATAAATGTCTTGTGCTACTATAATGGAGTTATGTTTGGAATGCTTTAAAGAATTGTTTATTGGCTGTCTCCTCCTACTTCAATGATCACTGTTTCCACAGTGATTCTTAGAACTAATGCATCTGATTATATGTGATATTAAATTTGTGATATTATAATATTTCTCAATTTTAAGTTGTTATATTGTATTGCACTTCATTAAAAAAATACATCTTTGAATTCATTCCATGTCTCACAGACTTTTTATCCCATGATTCAAAGAATATGAGTCATCTAATGTAGATTATAATTCCAGTATGTTCTGGTAACCTAAAGGAACTTATATGTTGTGTTGATCTGTGATTTTCATACGTTGCTGAAAATAATTTATGTTGGTTGGGTACTACATATGCAATTGAAATTTTGCAATGGAATTTGTATACGACTATTTGAGAGATACTGTTATATAAGCAATTAATAACTCAACGTATTACCGCAAACTCATTCCTGTACTGCAAAAGTTTTGTTACTTCTTACAGCCTCTCTTGAGAATGTGAGTTCACAGAACGATAAGGTCTGCATTTAGGAAAGCGACAACTTTTTTTATTTTATTATTTTGGTCTTAACACAGGACCAAATACAAAATTAATCTTTTTTGAGCAGGTGTTTGGTATTCTCAGTGTGTTATATTATGCCTAGGAAGTAGTTACATGAAAGATTTGCATGCATTTTATGATGGTATTAACTTACCTGTAGCTGTCCTTCACATTGTGAATTAAGATCATTAATAACTGATACAGCAGTAGTTCAAGAATGGATTAATAGGGACTTAATTTACTGCCCATCTGCTCTGAATATAGTGCTACATATATCCCTGCATCAAATAGGGGAGTCCATTGTTATTCTTAAATAGAGTCATTTTACAAATGCTATCCTTGCAGTATATTTTAATGTGTCAGAAAATACTCTAGTATTCAGTGATTGGATACAAGACAGCACAGTAAAATACAGTACTCACTAAGTAATTGTAATTTATGGAGGTATTCCCTATAACCAGGTGACAGGGAATGTCCTAATAATGGAATCAAAGTGGTTAGCTGCACATAAATTTTATTCATGAAGTGCAATATAATAGCATGTCCACAACTTATCATAGCTCAGAATGCACAGAAGTCTTTGGCTAGTCCACAGATGTTCCTTTCCTCACTTGCCAGTGATCTCGCTTCCCAGTGATGCGGGTCACAGTCGCTGTCTCTATATCTTAATCAAAATTCTATCTCAACCAGATGAGCTAGAGTTTTTTTCATTTTCTTTTTGAAGACTTACTCTACCAGCAATTAATTTTACTCATGTATTTGTAACAGTGTGTCTCAGCTGAAGTCTTGCAAATCTAGTGAATACATATACAACATATTTGTATGAATGATCAGTATGTATCCTTACTTTGTCTGCCTCAAAGAAAAAGATATTGTATTGCTGCTTGTAGACTGTTTAGACATGTCAACTACCAAATTAATGAAACATCCACACTTCCTCCTAGGCCAGTTACCAGAAAACTGTGTGTGTGTGTGTGTGTGTGTGTGTGTGTGTGTGTGTGAAAGAAAGAGAGGGAGAGAGTAAGTGAGAGTGTTTATGTATGTATAAGTGCACACAAACTGCTGCACTTTTCTTGTTTGAGTTAATATTATTATTTTAGACACATCTGTTCTGTTTCTATACTTCCCAAATATTTTTTTACTAGGCACAACACATATTATTGTTTGAGGAAGTATCAAGCAAAAATATAATCTAAATGTAAATATTTTTATAAGTCACTAAAATGATGTGTTAGCATGTACTTTATGTTCACCAATAAATTAAAATACTTTAGTTTGATTACTGGTTTTCTTAAGTATTTTCATATATTTACAGCAAGAGAAGAGGAGAATTTTGTTCCTTTACAATGAAACACTGAAGACTAGAGCTGGCATTCTACAACACATGAAAGCTACCATTAAACATCAAGCAAGAATAAAACAAATGGAGGTATGAAGGAAGATACTAAGGAATAAAATTGAATAAACTGCCCACCAATAATGTATCACAGTTTAATCCATAACTGATGATACAACTCTGTTGTCATCTTATTGTTATAGTGGAATTCTAGGACAGAACAAAAATAATTATTGAGGAACAAACTACTATTCATTTTAAGATCTAATTGATGAATGGCAGATAGTGACATAAAAAACAAATGAATACATTCAGTCAGGAAAAATAATAAATTATGAGACTGCCAAGTACTTTCAGCAGGCAAATCTTTAGTACTACTGACAGACATATATAAAAGGAAAAGTAATGTACTACCTAACTTTCAGAAGTAATAGTTTCTTCACCGGGGAGGCGCAAAATCTTTAGTACTACTGACAGACATATATAAAAGGAAAAGTAATGTACTACCTAACTTTCAGAAGTAATAGTTCCTTCACCAGGGAGGTGAGAGGAGTGGGTTGGGGAAGGTTAAAAATGAAGGCAGGTCACTCAAGACCCAGGATGAGTGAGGTCCACATGTAGTGTGTCACATCTGCCTTCCTAGAAGTCCAAGACACAAAAACATATTTGTTTCTTTTATATACTGCCTACTCTGCAAGAACAATATATCCACAGTGTGGGGATCACATACATCCATTCCCAGTATTCCATGTGAGAAGTGAGAAATTATTGCACATTCAATGTACTATCACTTTGTTTCTAAGGTGAGCAGTGCTTTTTCCTCTCAGTACATGTGTTTATCATAGTTATTGTGGGGTTGCCTCATGCAAAATTTTGAAATGGTAGAATTATAAACTATTTTTATATCATATTGCCTTTCTTTAAAAAATCGCCACTGGACATTAATTGTTAATATTGTGAATATTCTTCATTTACACCATTCTGGAGACAAGTTCAGCTTTAGGAATACTGACAGTGTAGGGTGTACCAGTTTTCTTTTGTATTTAACACTATAGTGGTGGCAGTGATCAAAATGACCCTTGTCATACTTTTTCCATCCTTGTTATATTGAATTTATTTACTGCATTATGAAATCACATGAATTTTCTGAATTTTTTCTCTTCTTTATAATGATCCATTGGAATTTATGAATTATTTATATTTTCTTTTGACATTTCATTCGATATACCTAGAGTAGTGAATAGGGTCAAATTGACCCCACTGTAAGTACTCTTCTGTATATATGTAAATTATCCAACAATGAAGTGACCAAAGGCAGCAGTCATGCAAAGCAGTTGCTGCTCATTTTTGCAACTTGGCACATGTAAACTCCAATCTACCACTGTTTATATCACAGCATTCAGGTAACAGTCTTTGTCCAAGAGACACATTTTGGACCTTGTATCGTCAGCATGGACTTTCTGATGAAGAAGTGTTACACCTCTTAGAGAATTCTGAAGTTGAATTGGAAATTGACTTCACTGATAAAGATGACAATTATGTACCTGAGACAAGTGAAGATGAAGACATTGTGAACCGGGAATGATTTGTGGAAAAGGATTCATATGCTGATCTATGTCAATCATCACCTCTCTCTTCACAGCAAGTGCAGTTGGAAGCATCCACAAAGATAGTTTCTAGGGATGAAACTGTGTGGAAAATTGCCAAGTTTTCATCTTCTGGAAGAAAGTTGGCTGTGAATTCTCTGAAGGAGAGAGGAGGTCCCAATGCTTACACTTGCCAACGAATAAACGACTCTGTCACCAGTGCTTTCTGTCTTATTTTTGACAAAGCAATGCTACTTCTCATGAATAAATACACAGTATCAAATGTTTGTAAAGTACTAAAAAGCAATTCCTGGATTGTGTCACTTGAGGAGCTGGAGAAACTGATACAGAGGGTGTCATTTGCACAAAATGTATGTCTGGATGATCTCTGTGGAGTGTTTATTAGTGGCTGTAGACTGCTGTATTTAGCTAGTGTAGCAATGTTTTGACTGCTTTGGCAACATCTGTTCTACATCTATTACTCCTTGCAGCTATAGCTAACACTGCTGCCTTAACACTCCTTTATTAGATTGGCGTTGAGATTCAGCCTTTCCACTCTTGTGAATTATCTCAGGGTCCAGGTATGTCTCCCAAGCATTGCACTTCTTTCTTCTGTGCAGATTTCTATAAGTTAAGTGGCTAACAAAACAAAACACTGCTTCTCTACTTAAATGAAGTGTAGGTTGGTTCAATTAACTCTACATATTGTCACAAACTGATAAACACTTAAACGTTACATGGGAACCAACTAATATTAATGTCTCAAAGATGTGTTGTTAACATACTATGAACTCTCATTGACATTCTGTCTGTGAATAGTATGTAACAACATTCACTTATATACATCATATTTGTCTTCCTTGGTGGTGGTCATCTTCCATGGTACCAGAGCTCCTTTATTCCTTCTTGCTCCAAGAAGATTACAAATGCTTTCCAGAAGGTAGACTCCTCACCTGTTGAGTAATACTTTCCCACAGTATGTGGCTTGATGTTTGCAAATTAATTATGATCATGGACATCTTTACTCTGAGCTCTATCTTTGATGTATTTGATACATGCCTTTCCATGAATGGTATGGATCTCTACATCTGGTCACACTGTTGGGGGCCTACTTTTATGAAGGCCATTTTGACAAGGGACGGGTTTCAGGAGCTTCTCAGATTTCTTCATTTTGGTGAAAAATAAACCTGAGCTGAATGCCTGGCATTCAATAAATCACTCTTGTATCTGGAATTTGGAGAGAGTTCACTGAAAACAGTATTTGTTCTTACCACCATGGAGAAAATATGACCACTGATGAGCAACTATTGCCAAGAAAAACAGGATGCAAGTTCACTCAATTCATGTCTAACAAACCAAACAAGTATGCTCTCAAATTCTGGTTGGCTGTCAATGTAACGACAAAGTAAATACGTAATTCTTCTCAATACCTTGGCAAAGAGGACACACATAGAGAGAAGCAACAACTTTGAGAGTACATCATCTGTGTTTCATGGAGCCATTTGTAAATCAAGGAAGAAATGTGACAGTAGACAACTTCTTTACATCTCTTCAGCTTGTTAAGAAACTCAAAGAAAAGAAAACTTCATTAGTTGGTACAGTGAACAAGATCTGTTGTGAAATCCCTTATGAAGTAAGGAAGCCCAATTCTGAAATACACTTCACCATCATCCTGAATCATAGTGGCAACACAGACTGCACCATGACTCTATACCAAGGAAAGAAGAATAAAAATGTGATTCTTCTGAGTACACTGCATGCTAAAGCAGCAATAAGCAAGGGAGGAAAAAAAAACCTGAAACCATAACATTCTACAATGCAACAAAGTGTGGGGTGGATACGGTTGACCAAATGGTCTGTAATTATACCACAAAAGTTGCATGTAGGAGATGGCCAACTCATGTCTTCTACAACATCTTGAACAAGGTTGGCAATAAATGCATGAGTCATTTAAAAATAGTAATGAAGAAGAAAATGGAAAGGAACATGTTTATACTTCAGCTGGCAAATAAACTCAAGGGAATGATAGAGCAAGAACATCAGGCAAAGGAAGAGGATACAGGACCAAAATCACCTAGAAAGCGGAGGAAGTGCTATATCAGACTGTGCAAAGGCAGCAAGACCAATGGCACCTGTGTAAAGTGCCACAAAGCCATGTGCAGAAAATGTTCATGTAAAACAGAAATCACCTGTGCTATGTGTCTATCAGATTCCAGTGTCTTGAACAAAAAGTAAAACAAAGCCACGTGTAGAACACAAGCAAGTGTATATTGACCATGTATACTAAATGTGTCTAGGAGGGTGTACAAATTTAATTATATAGTTACATGTTCCATGGATCATTTTGCGTGATAGTAATGATGTGGAGAGAGTCATTTTACATTCACATTGCAAATTAATTTGTACATACTGTTAAATTTGGAACATTTCTATGTTTATTTTTTCTAAAGGAAAAAAAGATATACAGATGTGAGTTAATAATTCCTACCCACCACTGTTACAAGGCATGTTTTTTAAGTAAGTACCATTTTGAAATTAAAACAAGACATGCTAAGACATCTCAATAATTTTATTTTTACATGAAAGCCTGTACCTTAATCTATTTTTCTACATAATTTCCGTCAATATTGAGGCACTTGTCATAACGTTGTACCAGTTTTTGAATACCCTCCTCATAGAAGTCTGCCACCTGACTTGTTAACCACTGCATCACCACTGTTTTGACTTCATCATCGTCTTGAAGCTGCTGACCTCTCAGGTGTTTCTTCAAGTGCAGGAACAGATAGTAGTCACTGGGTGTAAGATCATGGCTGTACGGAGGATGGTAGTGTCAGTGTCGACCTAACTGCAGTCTGCTTCACGTCTGCTGTGCAGCGAGCTACCTTAATTTAAGTATTAATTGTATTTTTCTTACTTGTCACTTCTTCTTCTGTGTGTTTTTGCTTTTAGGAAGCTTTAATTGTCAAGTGCTAGTAATAGTGTTCCATAGATTTCGTGTTTGTTTTGAATACAGTCAGAGAGCGTCCCTTTAGTCAACCATAGTGCCAGTAGTGCTAGTGTTTGTTCAATGCAGTCCAGAGACAGGTAGTGCTATTTTAATTGTTTTCTACAAGAAGTGGCTAGCAGTCACAGTTTAGTCAACAATCAGCCGCCTTTAGTGAATTAGCAGTCTAGTTGAAAGTTGATTAACTCTCTACAGTAAATTGATTTCTTAGGATGGATAGGATGTGTGACTGCTGTGTACGGACGCAGGAGGAGCTGGCCACTGTTCGCGAACACCTGAGCGTGTTGATGGCCACGGTCAGCCGTCTTCAGGCTGCTGCCTCAGAGTGTAGCGGCAGTGGGGAGTCTGGTGCGTCACATGGTACACCCCAGGTGTTACATGCTTCACCCACTGTCCCTGCTGTCAGGACATCTTCGCGGGTATGGGGCGCAGTTGGGCTACCCTCTCCCCAAGGGGAGTGGCGGGTTCAGCGGCGTTCGCGGCGCACGAGGCGGAGGGTAAATGTGGAGGCTGGCCGTGTGGCATCGCCCGCTCTGCCTGTGAGTGGACATGTGGCTGCTCTTTCAGCAAGGTCCGTGCAGGCACACGGGGGGAAGGGTTTATTAGTTATTGGGAGCTCCAACGTTAGGCGGGTGATGGAGCCCCTTAGGAAAATAGCGGAAAGGTCGGGGAAGAAGGCCAGTGTTCACTTTGTCTGCTTGCTGGGGGGTCTCATCCGAGATGTGGAGGAGGCCCTGCCGGCGGCGATAGAGAGCACTGGGTGCACCCGACTGCAAATTGTTGCTCATGTCGGCACCAATGACTCCTGCCATCTGGGTTCAGAAGTCATCCTCAGTTCGTACAGGCGGTTGGCGGAATTGGTGAAGGCGGAAAGCCTTGCTCACGGGGTGGAATCAGAGCTAACTATTTGTAGTATCGTTCCCAGAACCGATCGCAGTCCTCTGGTTTTGAGCCGAGTGGAAGGCTTAAACCAGAGGCTCAGACGATTCTGAGGAGATCTGGGGTGCAAATTTCTTGACCTCCACTATCGGGTGGAGAAATGTAGGGTCCCCCTGAATAGGTCAGGCGTGCACTACATGCAGGAAGCAGCTACAAGGGTAGCGGAGTACATGTGGAGTGCACATGGGGGTTTTTTAGGTTAGAGTATTCCCTCCCTAGGCCCGACAAGATGCCTCCTGAGACGTGGCAAGGTAGGAGTAGGCAAAATGCAACAGGGAATAACAATATTAATGCGCTAATAGAAACTGCAGGAGCGTCTATAGAAAGGTCCCAGAACTGCTCTCATTAATAAACGGTCACAATGCCCGTATAGTACTAGGGACAGAAAGTTGGCTCAAACCAGACGTAAACAGTAATGAAATCCTAAACTCAGATTGGAATGTATACCGCAGAGACAGGCTGGACAGTGAAGGGGGAGGCATGTTTATAGCGATAAGAAGTGCAATAGTATCGAAGGAAATTGACGGAGATCCGAAATGTGAAATAAGTTGGGTGAAGGTCACGGTTAAAGCAGGCTCAGACATGGTAATTGGATGTCTCTATAGGCCCCCTGGCTCAGCAGCTGTTGTGGCTGAGCACCTGAAGGATAATTTAGAAAATATTTCGAGTGGATTTCCCCACCATGTTATAGTTCTGGGTGGAGATTTTAATTTGCCGGATATAGACTGGGAGACTCAAATGTTCATAACGGGTGGCAGGGACAAAGAATCCAGTGAAATGTTTTAAAGTGCTTTATCTGAAAACTACCTTGAGCAGTTAAACAGAGAACTGACTTGTGGCGATAACATATTAGACCTTCTGGTGACAAACAGACCCGAACTATTTGAAACAGTTAACACAGAACAGGGAATCAGCGATCATAAAGTGGTTATGGCATCGATGATTTCAGCCGTAAATAGAAATATTAAAAAAGGTAGGAAGATTTTTCTGTTTAGCTAAAGTGACAAAAAGCAGATTACAGAGTACCTGACAGCTCAACACAAAAGTTTTGTCTCAAGTACAGATAGTGTTGAGGATCAGTGGACAAAGTTCAAAACCATCGTACAATATGCGTTAGATGAGTATGTGCCAAGCAAGATCATAAGAGATGGAAAAGAGCCACCGTGGTACAACAACCAAGTTAGAAAACTGCTGCGGAAGCAAAAGGAACTTCACAGCAAACATAAACATAGCCAAAGCCTTGCAGACAAACAAAAACTACACGAAGTGAAATGTAGTGTGAGGAGGGCTATGCGAGAGGCGTTCAATGAATTCGAAAGTAAAGTTCTATGTACTGACATGGCAGAAAATCCTAAAAAATGTTTGGTCTTATGTCAAAGCGGTAGGTGGAACAAAACAATATGTCCAGACACTCTGTGACCAAAATGGTACTGAAACAGAAGATGACAGACTATAGGCCGAAATACTAAATGTCTTTTTCCAAAGCTGTTTCACAGAGGAAGACTGTACTGTAGTTCCTTAGCTAGACTGTCGTACAGATGACAAAATGGTAGCTATCAAAATAGATGACAGAGGGATAGAGATACAATTAAAATCGCTCAAAAGAGGAAAGGCCGCTGTACCTAATGGGATACAAGTTCGATTTTACACAGAGTACGCGAAGGAACTTGCCCCCCTTCTTGCAGCAGTGTACCGTAGGTCTCTAGAAGAGCGTAGCATTCCAAAGGATTGGGAAAGGGCACAGGTCATCCCCGTTTTCGAGAAGGGACGTCGAACAGATGTGCAAAACTATAGACCTATATCTCTAATGTCAATCAGTTGTACAATTTTGGAACACGTGTTATGTTCGAATATAATGACTTTTCTGGAGACTAGAAATCTACTCTGTAGGAATCAGCATGGGTTTCGAAAAAGAAGGTCATGTGAAACCCAGCTCGCGCTATTCGTCCACGAGACTCAGGGGGCCATAGACACAGGTTCACAGGTAGATGCCGTGTTTCTTGACTTCCGCAAGGCATTTGATACAGTTCCCCACAGTCGTTTAATGAACAAAGTAAGAGCATATGGACTATCAAACCAATTGTGTGATTGGATTGAAGAGCTCCTAGATAACAGAACGCAACATGTCATTCTCAATGGAGAGAAGTCATCCGAAGTAAGAGTGATTTCAGGTGTGCCGCAGGGGAGTGTCACAGGACCATTGCTATTCACAATATACATAAATGACCTTGTGGATGACATCGGAAGTTCACTGAGGCTTTTTGCAGATGATGCTGTGGTGTATTGAGAGGTTGTAACAGTGGAAAATTGTACTGAAATGCAGGAGGATCCACAGCGAATTGACGGATGGTGCAGGGATTGGCAATTCAATCTCAATGTAGACAAGTGTAATGTGCTGCGAATACATAGAAAGATAGATCCCTTATCATTTAGCTACAAAATAGCAGGTCAGCAACTGGAAGCAGTTAATTCCATAAATTATCTAGGAGTACACATTAGGAGTGATTTAAAATGGAATGATCATATAAAGTTGATCGTCGGTAAAGCAGATACCAGACTGAGATTCATTGGAAGAATCCTAAGGAAATCCAATCCGAAAACAAAGAAAGTAGGTTACAGTATGCTTGTTCGCCCACTGCTTGAATACCGCTCAGCAGTGTGGGATCCGTACCAGATAGGATTGATAGAAGAGATAGAGAAGATCCAACGGAGAGCAGCATGCTTCGTTACAGGATCATTTAGTAATCATGAAAGCGTTACGGAGGTGATAGATAAACTCCAGTGGAAGACTCTGCAGGAGAGGCGCTCAGTAGCTCGGTACGGGCTTTTGTTAAAGTTTTGAGAACATACCTTCACCGAAGAGTCAAGCAGTATATTGCTCCCTCCTACGTATATCTCGTGAAGAGACCATGAGGATAAAATCAGAGAGATTAGAGCCCACACAGAAGCAAACCGACAATCCTTCTTTCCACGAACAATACGAGACTGGAATAGAAGGGAGAACCGATAGAGGTACTCAGGGTACCCTCCGCCACACACCGTCAGGTGGCTTGCGGAGTATGGATGTAGATGTAGATGGTCTAGAGTTTCCCATCGAAAATATGTGATGAGATCTTTGGTCTGATTCACCACATGCGGACAGGCATTGTCTTGCAGCAAAACAGTGCCCTTGCTCAACTTGCCACATCTTTTGTTCTGAATTGAATGGCACAGATTGTGCAATGTCTTGCAATAAGCTGCTGCATTGATTGACCCATTATGAGGCAGAAATTCCACAAGCAATGCTCCTTTTCTTTCCCAGAAAACTGTGCACATAATTTTCCGGGCAGAAATTGTTTGCTTAAACTTCACTTTTCTGGGTGAATCTGCATGCTGCCATTCCATGGACTGCTGCTTTGATTCTGGTGTGACATAGGCCACCCATGTTTCATTGCCCGTAACAATTTGGCTTAAGAAATCAGCACTGTCCTTGTAGTACTGCTCAAGGAAAGTCAATGCACTGTCTAAACGTTTGGTTTTGTGCACATCTGTCAACATTTTCGGTACCAAACGTGTGCACAATTTTCGGTAATTCAAGTGCTCGATCACAATGCCATACAAAACACTATGAGAAACATTAGGAAAGTCATCCCGCAAGGAGAAAATCATAAAGCGTCTGTTTTCTCTCACCTTATTGTCCACTACCTGCACCAAACTTTCATTAACGACTGAAGGATGGCCACTCCGTTGTTCATAATGCACATTTGTGTGGACATCTTTAAATGCCCTCACCCACTCTCTTACCATTCCATCACTCATAATTTTTTCTCCATAAACTGCACCGATCTCACGATGAATATCAATTGCTTTTAGGCCTTTAGCACTAAGAAATCTTATAACAGCCCGTACTTTACTGTCGGCGGGACTCACGATTATCAGAGGCATCTTAAACACTCAGTAGACAATGTAAAGAAGGAAGAATCAGACTGTAATGGCGTCAGTGCATAGATTAAGGTACAGGCTTTCACGTAAAAATAAAATTATTGAGATATCTTAGCACGACTTTTTTTTTTTTAAATTTCAAAATGGTACTTATTTAAAAAACACACCTCATACAATAATAGTAATTCTGCTATGGAATAGAAGTAGTTGTTGTGAAACTTTCTCAGTTTGTTATCAAATTTTACTCTGCAGTCTGTCAAACATTTTATATCACTGGGTAAGTGATCAAAACCTTTTGTTGCAACATTAAGCACCCTTTTTTGTGCTAAAGACAACCTTAATGTGGAGCAATAAATGTCATTTTTCCTTCTGGTAGTGTAATTATGTACCTTATTGTACCTTTTGAACTTTAGTGGATTGTTAACAACAAACTTCGTGAGAGATAAACATATCTACATCTTCATCTACTTCTATACTCTGTGAGGTCCATGGCAGAGGGTATGTCTCATTGTACCAATTATAAGGGTTTCTTCCTGTTCCATTCACCTTTGGATTGAAAGAAGAATGATTGTCTAATGCCTCTGTGTGCAGTAATTATTCTAATCTTATCCTTATAATCCCTGTGTAAGCAATACATAGGGGGTTGTAATGTATCCCACATGTAATCATTTAAAGCAAGTTCTTGAAGCTTTGTTAATAGACTTTCTTGGGATAGTTTATATCTGTCTTCAAGAGTCTACCAATTCAATTCCTTCAGTATCTCTGTGACACCCTCCCATGGATTAAACAAACCTGTGACCATTCTTGCTGCCCTTCTCTGTATACATTCAGTATCCTTTGTTCATTCATTCATTCATTCATTCACACTCTTTGTCCCATAAATTCCATCATGACAATTCCAGTTATTGGTATATGTTAACAGGACAAAGCTACCCCATCTGGCAACTTCTGTGAAGTATATTAAAAATAAGTTACGACTGACACAGATCTATTCAAATTCATAATTTTTGTAATTATTCCTACATTACTGTATTTAAGTATGATGGAAGGAAAACAGTGGCTTTGAAACTGTTTTTCCTTCTATACTATGCAGCTGTTCTTTTTATTTAGTATTTTGAACGGAGGATTTATGTAACTTTACACACATCAGTATTCACTGTCTACACACTGGCAAAATCAGGATTTAACTATTACAAATACTGAAGGTGGGCAGATATTACATTATTGAGTTCAAGTATTGGAGAAGGAGTGGCTAATGAGATATTTTTTACTTAGTTTTTAAATATTTGAAGATTTTTCAGTTTCCTGCTTGCTGTCACCAGCAACCTGTCATTGACTTTGTAGGAATATTGATTTCTACGTGAGTCTTGAATGTCTCTGGCTGGCACACAGTGTACAATCTTAGGACAAAGAGAGAAGAGAAGCACTGTGTTTTGTACTACTTGTTTGATGCATACATATGTAAAGTTGCTATTGTGAATAAAGTGTACGTTCCATTACTGTGCCATGTATGATTGAAAGTAGTCCCCATTGTACTGTGGTTGACTTTTCCTACACTGGTGGCCCTGCATCTGTTATGAAATGCACACTAATTTGCTACTCTGTGTTAATCCAGTCCTCTGTATTATGTCATGACAATGTGGCCATTACACAATGCATTTCACATCACACCACTTCTGGATTACAGTGCCAACAGGGTTGCAGTGCAGAATGTGCAGTGTCATAATTGTGCAAATACAGTATTGAAAATTGAGTGCATTGATAATTTGCGCCTTGTGCCTACAGAGTATACTGGCCTAACTATGCCTTAACAGTGGCAACCAGCAACAAATTTGCTGCTGGACCTTGAGAACTATGTTACCACAGACAGTGCTTTTAATCTGCAAAGTTTGCAACATAATCATAATGCCACTTTCATGTCTTCCATGCTGCAAATTGGATACAAACAACTGCTTACCATGTTGTAACAACCAGTTGTGTGCCATGAGCAATCAGCAGAGATGTTGCCTCCTACATAGGTTGCCTCCTACATAGAACAATACTACAATTAGATCTTCAGCCTCACCCCAATAGGTTCAGGTCACATCTCAAACTACCAAAGTTCAACCCTACTCACCTGGCTCTGTCATTTGCAACAGTGGACAGCATTTTCAAACCAACTGGAATTTTAGATGAATCAAAGTACATTAACCTACTCTGCCATATGGCGGTACAAACTAAACTAATCAGTGACCTTATCCTGTTACCTCTGCATGCAACGAGTACATCACTTAAAAGACTATTCTCTTACAGAGACCTTCTCAAACCCCAGAACAACAGCTGCATGTGGCTATCTACAAACACTATTTCCATAAAAATGTGCCCTCACAATTGTGACATCACCTCTGCACAACTATGCACAACTACCAGTCATAACCGGACACTCCCCCCCCCCCCCCCCCCCCCAAAATCAGTCTTCTGGTTTGATGAGGCTCAGCATGAATTCCTCTCCTGTGCCAGCCTCTTTATCTCAGAGTAGCACTTGCAACCTACATTCTCAATTATTTGCTGGATGTATTCCAATCTTTGTCTTCTTCTACAGTTTTTGCCCACTACAGTTCTCTCTAGTACCGTGGAAGTCATTCCCTGATGTCTTAATAGATTTCCTATAATACTGTCCCTTGTCCTTCTCAGCATTTTCCACATATTCCTTTCCTCTCTGATTCTGTGCAGAACCTCCTCATTCCTTACCTTATCAGTTCACCTAATTTTCAACATTCGTCTGTAGCACCATATCTCAAATGCTTCAAATCTTTTCTATTCTGGTTTTCCCACACAGTCCACATTTTTTCCTCAAATTAAGGCCTATATTTGATACTAGCAGACTTCTCTTGGCCACAAATGCCCTTTTTTTCCAGGGCTAGTTTGCTTTTGATGTCCTCCTTCTCCATCTACAATTGGTTATTTTACTGCCCAGGTAGAAGAATTCCTTAACTTCATCTATTTCACAATCATCAATCCTGATGTTAAGTTTCTCACTGTTCTCATTTCTGCTACTGTTCATTGCTTCCATCTTTCTTCAATTTAGTCTCAATCCTTATTCTGTATTCATTATATTGTTCATTCCTTGTGTAATTCTTCTTCATTTTCTCTATGTCATCAGTGAATCATATCATTGATATCCTTACACCTCGAGTTTTAATTCCACTCCTGATACTTTCTTTTATTTCCATCATTGCTTCTTCAATGTACAGACTGAACAGTAGGAAGGAAAGACTACATCCAAGTCTTACACCCTTTTTAATCTGAGTGCCCGTCTCTCCCTATAGCTTACTCCTATTTTTCTCAGAATTACAAACCTCTTGAACTGTTTTACATTGCCAAATGCCTTTTCCAGATTGACAAATCCTATGAATGTGTCTTGATTTTTCTTTAGTCTTGCTTCCATTGCCAACCTCAAGGTCAGAACTGCCTCCCTGTTGCCTTTACCTTTTCTAAAGCGAAATTGATCATAATCTAGCACATCCTCAATTTTCTTTTCCATTCTTCTGTATGTTATTCTTGTCAGCAACTTGAATGCATGAGTGATAATTCTCACACTTGTCAGCTCTTGCAGTCTTCAGAATTGTATGGATAACTTTTCCCGAGAGTCAGATGGTATGTCGCCACACTTATACATTCTACACAGCAATGTGAATAGTCATTTTGTTGTCACTGCTCCCAATGATTTTAGAAATTCTGATGGAATGTTATATATCATTTCTGCCTTATTTGATCTCAAGTTCTCCAATGCTCTCTTAAATTCTGATTCTAATACTGGATCCCCTATCTCTTCTAAATATCCTCCTGTTTCTTCTTCTATCACATCAGAGAAGTTTTCCCTCTCGCAGAGGCCTTCAGTGTATTCTTTCCACATACCTGCTCTCTACTCTGCATTTAACAGTGGAATTCCCATTGCACTCTTAATGTTACCACCCTTGCTTTTAATGTCACCAAAGGTTGTTTTTACTTTTCTGTATGCTGAGTCAGTCCTTTCCACAATCGTTTCTTTTTTGATTTCTTCATGTTTTTGATGGAGCCATTTTGTATAAGTTTCCTGTACTTCCTGTTTATTTCATTCCTCAGTGATCTGTATTTCTGTATTCCTGAATTTCCCTAAACATTATTGTACTTTCTTCTTTCATCAATTGACTGAAATATTTCTTCTGTTACCCATGGTTTTTCACCATTGCCTTCTTTGTGCCTACGTTTTTCTTTCCAACTTCTGTGATTGCCTGTTTTAGAGATGTCCATTCCTCTTCAGCTGTACTGCTTACTCTGCTATTCCCTATTGCTGCATCTATAGGTTTCAAGAACTTCAAGTGTGTCTCATTATCCCTTAGCAACCCTATCACTGAACTATTCACTGTAACACACTCTTTGCCCTACCTTTCTATTCATAGCGAATCCTACTCTTTGTGTATTGATTCTTCCTGACTAATCTCATGAGCTTCAGCCTACTCACTACTACATTGTGATCTGAGTCTGTATCTACTCCTGGGTATGTCTTACAACCCAGTATCTGATTTTGGAATCTGACCATGATGTAATCTAACTGAAATCTTCCTGTATCACCCAGTCTTTTCCAAGTATACCTCCTATTGTGATTCATGAACAGAGTATTTGCTTTTACTAGCTGAAATTTATTACAGTACTCAATTAGTCTTTCTCCTCTCTCATTCTTGCCCCTATCCCATATGCTCCTGTAACCTTTTCTTCTGTTCCTTCCCCTACAGCTGCATTCCACTCCCCCATAACTATTAGACTTTTGTCTCCTTTTATTTACTGTATTACCCTTTCAATATCATCATATACTTTCTTTATCTGTTCATCTTGAACCTGCGACATCAGCATGTATATCTGAACTTCTGTTGTTGGTACTGGTTTGCTGTTGATTCTGACAAGAGCAACCCTATCACTGAACTATTCACTGTAACACACTCTTTGCCCTACCTTTCTATTCATAGCGAATCCTACTCCTGTTGTACCACTTTCTGCTGCTGTTGATATTGCCCTACATTCATCTGACCAGAAATCCTTGTCTTCTTTCCATTTCGCTTCACTGACCCCTATTATATCAAGACTGAACCTATGTATTTCCTTTTTTAGATTTTCTAGCTTCCCTACCACATTCAAGCTTCTGACATTCCATGCATTGACTCACAGAACATTGTCCTTTCATTAATTATTCAGTCTTTTTCTCATAGTAACCTTACCCCTGGCAGTCCCCTCCCAGAGATCGGAATGGGGTACTATTCCAGAATCTTTTGCTATTGGAGAGATCATCATGACACTTTTTCAATTTCAGGCCACATGTCCTTTGGATACATGTTGTGTGTCTTTCATGTAGTGGTTTCCATTGCCTTCTGCATCCTCATGCCATTGATCGTTGCTGATTTTCCTGCCTTTAATGGGCAGTTTCCCACCCCAATGACAAGAGAGCGCATTAAACCTCTGTCCACTCCTCCACCTTCTTTGACAAGGCCATTGGTAGAATGAAGGTGACTTCTTACACCAGAAGTATTTGGTTGCCAAAGCTGATTATTAATCAGAATTTAAGCAGTGGCTGGTTTTGAACTTGGGATCAAGGACATTTCAATTAGTAATCAAAGCTGGTATCCCTAGACCTCAGGTACTGTTACCAGTAGTCAAAGCCTCCTAGACATCAGGTACTGTTACCAACTGAGTTAAACTCACAATGATCACACACAAGTCTAAACCTCAAGAAAAACTACTTGCATGTCCTTGATGATATACTACCGGCAACTATTAAACAATACAGGGTTGGCTCTGGTGACTGACAGCATAGGGGAGTTATGTAGGAATTTTACAAAGGAGGATCAGGTAGTGATAGTGGGTAGAGCATTGAACAGTCTTGATGGAGATAGGGAATATGATGTAGACAGTCACCTGGTAAAGATATCTATTGAAACTGATAGCACTAATGTGCTTTTCGTGCAACTGTTTCAGCATCATGATCAGCCTCATCGTAATGCAGCTGTCAGGCGTGTTAACATGGAGCTGGAGAGGGTGCTGATGGTAGAAGGCATGGGTCACATTTCAGTGGTGCCAGTTGGATTTATCAGCAAATCAGGTTTCACTCGGCATGCCTGTACCTCAATGGGTATGGGAAGGAGAGGCTGACAAAGCTTATAGGTGACAGTGTCGTGGGTTCTGGTGGGATCACTCATGGAAAAATTCCTGTAGTAGTTGGTGTTAGAGGTGCACCTTTTTTAGATTGAAGTCAGCTGATAGGTATACCTACTTAAAGGAAGTCCCTCTAACTAAGGGCTTGCCCTTCAGAGGATTTCATGTTTCCAAGCAGAGAAGGAATTAGCATATTTCATCAAAATCTAAGAGGTATTAGAGATAAAATTAGTGAACTGCTTACAGATGTTGATCTCTGAAATTATTGGTATGTCGGAGCACCACTTAAATATTTTGCCAATTCAGGGGATTCCTTTAGCAGGATACATATTAGCTGGCTGTTTTTCAAGGCATTCCTTGTGGGGTGGGGGAGTTGCTATGTACGTAAAAAACAGTATTCCATTTGAGTCCCTAGACCTATCACAGCACTGCATTGAATAGATATTTGAATGTTGTGCAGGGGCAGTTGAATTTAATGAAACTAAACTTCTAATTGTTGTAGTTTATAGGTCCCCTAACCTGACTTCTGCATTTCTGCTCAAGCTAGAGAGGGCTCTTGATTCACTTTCTAGGAAGTACCAGAAATTAGTTATATGTGGTGATTTAAATATAAATTTTATATACACTGGTGCAAGAAAAAGGATGTTGGTAGATCTCCTAAAGTCTTATGATCTGATGCAGACTGTGTTTTTTCCAAGTAGGATGCAGGGGAACAGTAGCACAGCCATAGACAATATTTTTATTCATTTTTCATTACTCTATGGGCATTCTGTTAGTAAAAGTGTGAATGGCCTTTCTTATCATGTTGCACAAATTTTAACACTAAAAGGCTTTTGTTCTCAAACAAATGTCACATATAATTACAAATTATCCTAGGGAAGTTAATCCAACAGCAATAGAGAGTTTTTTAAACCCTGTCAAGGAACAAGAGTGGCGGGATGTTTATAGTGCTGATAACATAGATGATAAATATAATGCTTTCCTTAACACATTTCTCATGCTCTCTGAGAGTTGCTTTCCATTAGAACATTCTAAACTGGGTACTAGCAGTAACAGGCAGCCCAGGTGGCTGACTAGTGGGATAAGGATATCATGTAGAACAAAGTGAGAATTATATCAAAATGTTAGAAGTAGTCAAAATCAAGCTGCAGTAGCCCATTACAAACAGTATTGTAAGGTGCTTAATAATGTTATTAGGAAGGCAAAGAGTATCTGGTATGCAAATAGAATAGCTAATTCACAGCATAAAATTAAAACCGTGTGGTCAGTTGTGAAGGAAGTGTCTGGTTAGCAGCACAAGGTTGACAATAAAAGTCAGTTCGCAGTAAAAATATTTCTGTTACTGATAAATCAGATATATGTACAGTATTTAACAATAATTTTCTGAGCATTGCTGGTGAATTAAATAAAAATTTGGCTTCTACTGGGAATCATGACTCTTGGCAAATGCCTTTCTGAGATTGATGTCTGAAATACTCCTCTGTAATACAGACAAGGGGGAGATTGAGTCAATAATTAAATCACTGAAGACTAAGGACTCATGGTTATGATGGAGTGCCTAGCAGAATATTAAAGTATTGTGCTGCTCATGTTAGCCCTGTATTTAGCCATGTTTGTAATTTTTCCTTTAAAGTACTCAGTGGTAAAGCTGCTTTATAAAAAGGAAGAAAGAGATAATGTAGACAATTTTAGACCTATTTCTATGCCATAAGTGTTTGCTAAAGTTATTAAAAAGGCTGTGTATGTAAGGATAATTGATCATTTTATATCACACGATTTGCTATCAAATGTACAGTTTGGCTTTAGAAGTCGTATAACAACTGAAAATGCTATATTCTCTTTTCTCTGTGAGGTACTGGATGGGTTAAACAAAAGGCTTTGAATTCTAGGCATATTTTTTTATTTAACTAAGGTGTTTGATTGTGTTGATTAGAAAATATTGCTCCAGAAGTTGGACCATTACAGAATACGGGGAGTAGCTCACAATTTGTTCACCTATTACTTTAGCAACAGACAGCAAAAGGTCATTATTCATAATGTTGAGAATGGCTGTGATGTGGGGTCTGAGTGAGGTACGGTCAAATTTGTGTGTGTGTGTGTGGCAGAGTGGGGGGGAGGGGGGGATGCCCAAGGATCAGTGTCGGGGCCACTCCTGTTCCTTATTTATATAAGTGATATGCCCTCTAGTGTTATGGCTAAATCTAAAATATTTTTGTTTTCTGATGACACCAGCTTGGTAGTAAAAGATGTGTGCAACATTGGCTTGGTTTCAAATAGCACAGTTCATGACCTAAGTTCGTGGCTTGTAGAAAATAACCTAACGCTAAGTCACAGTAAGACTCAGTTTTTACAGGTTCTAATGCACAATTCAACAAAACCTGACATTTTAATTTCACAGAATGGGCATTTCATTAGTGAAACTGATCAATTCAAATTTCTAGGTGTTCAGATAGATAATAAACTGTTGTGGAAAGCTCATGTTCAGGATCTTGTTCAATGACTTAATGCTGCCATTTTTACTATTCAAACATTACCTGAAGTGAGTGATCGTTCGACATGAAAATTAGTCTACTTTGCTTATTATCATTCACTTATGTTGTATGGTATTATATTCTGGAGTAACTCTTCCCATTCTAAAAGAATATTTTGGCTCAGAAACGGGCGGTTCGGGCAATAAGTGGTGTAAGTCCACGAACCTCTTGTCGACCCCTGTTCACGAGTCTGGGTATGTTAACACTGGCCTCTCAATATATATATATATATATATTCCTTCCTGTTATTTCTTGTTAACAATATTATCTTATTCCCAAGAATAAGCAGTTTTCACTCAGTTAATACTCAGCAGAAATCAAACGTGCATTTGGATCGGACTTCCTAAACTGTTGTGCAGAAAGGTGTGCAGTATACTGGTGCATCCATTTGAAGAGTTTCCAGATGGGTCACTCCTTCTCTTCTGTCGAGGAGTTCCTTGAAAAAGTAAGCTGGTTCTTGATGTATTGTTGATCACATTTACTTACATTCATAGAGGGACCTTTTTTGTGTTCACAAACATTTTATTCTTACCTGTTATTACTTTTATGTTGTAATTTCATATACTGACACATTCCATGACCTTGGAGATTTTCTCCTAGGGAACTTGACATGTAAATAAAATTTAAAAAAAAAAAAGACATACAGACACCACCCCGCTAATGCCATCTTCGCACTGCCTGTTTCCAGCTGAGCCAGCTCGACACAACATGGATGGTACACCACACTTACCAGGCAGCTGACAGATGCCACAACAGGACCACCTTGCCTGCACCACTGAAGAATAACATACCCGACATCACATACTGCCCATGGCCATTGATCTGCTGTGGTTCCACAATTAATTCAAACATGCTGCTTGCAAATGTGGTGCTGCCTGTGAAATCCAACATGACATTGGCGGACCGAAATAGGCACTTCAGCCTATCCCAATGAACAAAGTTGCCTACCCCATCCATGCATAGTGCAGAGCCACGTCACCACCTCCACGACCATGTAGGGATGCATTTTTATGCCAGATCTTGTTACTCAACAGTACTTTTTAGTTAGCACAGGCTCTGAAATCATCTCCTTACCACATAGCAGCATGTTAACTTTCGAACTGACATCAGCCTCTTCCTTTATTTGGCAAACAATTGAGAGATACCGGTCTATGACACTATTACTCGCAACATCCACCTGTCATCAAATCTTTAGTGCACCTGAACTTCCTACATGACAGATGTCAGCAAACCAATCATAACCCTGGACTTTCTAGAGTACTACCAACTCTCACCCAATGTGGTTCAAGTGACGCTGATGCACTATACAATGGAATCACACTGAGAGTTTTTGCTATGACTGTTCCTACTGGTACCTGTTCACCCAAACATCTCACCAATGATGACTCCTCTTCTGAAACACTCCACAACTGCACCCAGTTGATAGACAATATTTTCATAACTCACCAAAGATAGGTCAGCTGCAACAGAAAAGCACAGATACTATGCATCAACAACACAGACCTCCATCAATGCATTAGGGAGACAGAGGCAGCACTCATATTGGTACATGAACACTTACACATCATACGCTCTCCGCTGCTGGTTGCAACACATGGGTGCCACCTTCAACCCCCCCCCCCCCCCCTATCAACCAGGCAAAATGTGCGCACAACAGTCACCTTGCCATGGTGCACCCTGACAGTAGCTGACAACAATCACAACAAGATAGGTACATTGCAGTGCATAGGGTTCATAAAGAGTGAAACTGATCCATTCATCACGCATCTGCAGTGTGAGTAAAAAAAGAGAAGAAGAAGAAGAAGAAGAAGAAGACAGACAGACACCACCTTGCCAACGACATCTTTGCACCACCTGTTTCCAGCTGAGCCAGCTCGACACTCCTCCCACTCACCACAAACCTCACTGTCTGTGCTCTGCAGACCTATAGACATATGAAAACATGATACAGGAACATTTGCAAGCAGGCATTGTCTGACCTTTGGACAGCCTGTGGGCTTTCCGCATTAAGCTTGTACCTAAGAAAGACAGTTCAGTCTGACTTTGTGGAGACTGTAGGGTACACAGCACCAGAACCATACATAATAGTTACTCTGTACCTAAATACCAATGCACCCTGATTATGTCCCAAAAACAGTGATCATCACCCCGTTTGAACTGTACAATCATCTCTTCATGCCCCGCAGCCTCAAGAATGCTGCACAAAAGTGGCATCATTTTATTGATAGACTACTCCTTCGATTTCCGTACTGCTACACCCATCTGGATGACACACTCATCTTCTCCAGCATTCATGATGAACATTCATATCACCTAGAACAAATTCTAATTGCGCTACGATAAGGTGCTGCATCATTAACAAAATAAAGTCAGAATTTCAACAAATGGAGGTGGTGTTCTTAGGCCATACACTCAATGTGTCAGGCATCAAACCGACAGTGGATCACATGGATATGGCGAAAAACCTTCCACTTCCAGAAACTTTTCATGACCTGTGTCAGTTCCTTGGAATCCTTAACTTCTACCAGTGACACCTTCCCCATGCAGCTGTGAGCAGTCTCCCCTCATGAACGCCTTAGCTGGCAAAGATAAACACAGAAAAAGAAAGTTGCATGGTTTCCAGAGATGACATAAGCATTCCATTGGGCAAAGAACTGTCCAGCATAAGTTGTTACTTTGGCACATGCTAACCTGAGAATGGAATTCACCCTCACAACTGATGTGAGTGACACTGTGATGGGGGCTGTGCTTCAGCAGGTGATAGATGCAGTGCCCCAACCACTTTTGTTCTTCTCAAAGATACCATCTTCTTTACAATCTACCGTATTTACTCGAATCTAAGCCACACTTTTTTCCAGTTTTTGTAATCCAAAAAACCGCCTGCGGCTTAGAATAGAGTGCAAAGCAAGCGGAAGTTCTGAAAAATGTTGGTAGGTGCCGCCACAACTAACTTCAGCCGACGAATATATGTAGCGCTACACAGGCATGCTTTGCAAGCACAAAGATAAATACTGGCGCCAAAACCTCTGCGTCAGTAAATAAATTAAAAAAAGAAAAAGGTGGAAGACGAGCTTTTTTTCTCCGCCCCAAGTTTCGACCACTGCATTTTCATACATTATCCAACGAAGTAAATACAAATTCCGTATTGTTCATCCTCGAATGTAGCAGCATTTCAATGTATTATGAAAATCTGACTGGCAAGACTGTTTGGGATGTTTGTCAATACAGCGTACTCTACGTTATGAATTTTTTCCTACCTGTGAGAAGAGATGGTTGCTAATAGGAACTTTTATGAATTGTGAATCACATGCAGTATTCTCTTCACCATAAGAATAATACAAATATAAACATTTTGCCATGTATTCTTTCATGTTTGCTGCTATCTCATTTAAATCCAGTCTGCATAATAAACTACGAAACTAGAGTGAGACAACAGCAAATGCGGAAGAATACATATATCGTGTCATGTTTATATTCGTATTATTCTTATGCCTAATAGTGATACAGTCAGAAATCAAGCACGGCAATTGACTAGATTTTTAAATCTAAGATGACTCTAATTTCTGTGCAGAGTGTAATGTACTAAAGAGGCGTCTGCAAAGATTTTCAAACGGAGAAAAATTTTCACTAAAGTCTCGTTCAGAACATCTTCTCATACACAGTCTATTATTTGGTTCTTGTTGATCATTATCAAAGAAAGCAGTGGTGTAAGTAACAACAAATAGCAGTCTCTTGCCATTGTTTCGCTAATGAGACAATTCCTCTCTCTCTTTTTCTTTTTAATTGTAAGCGGCGGTAGCGCGCACAAAAGCAAGCCATGCCGCGAGCGGCGACAGGTCATAAACATACATTATCAGAATGCGACAAACAATGCATGACACAGTACAGTAATGCATTTTCAGCTTAGAGTGATGCAAACACCTATAACAAAGAAAACGGCACTTATCAGATCAAAGCAAAATAAGCAATCAATTCAAACCAGATGAAGCACTTGAAAGAGGAAGGGTACCCGTATAAATATGGACGGAGCGCCTGATGCATAGCAATGGTTACCTGGTAAAGCTTAACTGCTAAGCTTACGACTCGAACCAAACTACTGTAGCTGAATCATTGTTCATTCGACCTAAATTGTGTCTCATATTAAAAAGGATCAACTTTGTTCTGATTTGGAGGTGTGGCCTAAAAGTTTTCTCTCCCCTTGAATTTCGAGTCTCAAATTTCAGGTGCAGCTTAGATTCAGGAAATTTTTTTTTTCCTTGCCTTCGAGTCAAATTTTTCAGGTGCGGCTTAGATTCGAGTGCGGCTTAGATTCGAGTAAATACGGTAAGCAGTCAGCATTTGACTGAGAGCATCTCATGATATACGTGACAGTCAAATACTTCCACAAGTACATAAAGGAGGCACGTGGTGACCATGTACACAGATCGCAAATGCCACCAGGAACCGATCTCAGGATGCCATTACACAACACTTCAGACATTTAACGTTATTGCAGAGTATACCATCGAAATACATGACATCCACAATGTGGACAGTATCATTGTAGACTACATTTCAAGAATTAGTGCTATTTCTCTCCAATATGACTTTGAGTCCATGACAGCTGAACAAATGAGTGACTTAAGCATCTTCAGTGATCATGACACAAACTTTGGCACTGAACATCAGTCTCTACCCAGGTGTCAAGCAACACTGCTCTGCGACATTTCACAGAACAGGCGTCTCTCCTGCAGGAGAGCTTCTGTAAAGTTTGGAAGGTAGGAGATGAGGTACTGGCAGAAGTAAAGCTGTGAGTACCGGGCATGAGTGGTGCCTCGGTAGCTCAGATGGTAGAGCACTTGCCCGCGAAGGACAAAGGTCCCAAGTTCGAGTCTCAGTCGGGCACACAGTTTTAATCTGCCAGGAAGTTTCATATCAGCGCACACTCCGCTGCAGAGTGAAAATCTCATTCTGGAAACATCCCCCAGGCTGTGGCTAAGCCATGTCTCCGCAATATCCTTTCTTTCAGGAGTGCTAGTTCTGCAAGGTTCGCAGGAGAGCTTCTGTAAAGTTTGGAAGGTAGGAGACGAGGTACTGGCAGAAGTAAAGCTGTGAGTACTGGGCGTGAGTCGTGCTTCGGTAGCTCAGATGGTAGAGCACTTGCCCGCGAAAGGCAAAGGTCCCGAGTTCGAGTCTCGGTCGGGCACACAGATTTAATCTCCCAGGAAGTTTCAGTTTTGTATGTATTCCAAAACCCTGGTTGCAGATAAATATGACCAACACATTCAATATGATCCCCACAATACACTGCCCAGCACGATTAACAGAATGCACAAATTCCATTATTGACCAAATATTCATCTCAGAAACAAAATTACAGATTCACAAACAGAGTACTGAGCATGGGTTATAGTGATCATGAGGCACAGCTGCTGTGTATAGAAATGCCAACAAGTAGTAGTAGTACTGAAAAAGTAGTTGGAAAAAGAACCTTTTTTGAAGATAACATTAGAATTTTTAATCTCTTACTGGCGAAGGAAAACTGGGAATGCATCGCCTCTTAGAACAATGTTGATAGCATGTACATGAGTTTTCAGAGCATCTTTCTTCACAATTTTAATGAAGCATTTTCAAAAGTAATAAAAACAGTAAAACCTAACAATAATAAGCAATAGGCATAAAAATTTCCAGTGAGAGAAACAGATTTCTGCAGTACTGTTGTAAGAAACATAGAGTAACCCAAGAATTCGCAGATTATTCAAAAGTCTACAAAAGAATCTATGGTAGAGTAGTCAAAGAGGCTAAAATGATGTGGAATGACAATTTGATAAGAAACTCATCTAACAAAATGAGATCCATGTGGAAAGTTACAAAGAAAGAAACTTCTAGTTCAGCGCCAAAGAAAAAGAACGTATCATTCACACTAGAAGGCTCAAAAGTCACAGACCGAATTTCAGTTGTGGAAAAATTCAATGAATACTTCACTAGCTGAAGACCTCATTCAAGTACATTATCAAGGACCAGTCCCAAGTTTCTCCAGCAAGTCAGTGATTTCAACTGCTTCTATGTATGTTTATGAAACAAACCCCAATGAAATTATAAGTAAAATTAAATCAATAAGCAATAAAATGTCAAGTGGTCTTGATGAAGTACCTGATTTCATATTAAAAGAATGTGCTCACCACATAGCAAACCCCTTGGCAAAAATTTTCAACCTCTCTTTAAAAACTGGTGTATTTCCAGATATTTTTAAAATAGCAAAAGTTTCACCACTGCTAAAAAAAGGTTCTTCTGAAAAAATATCAAACTACTGACCCAAGTCCCTTCTCAAAAATTCTAGGTAAAACTCTTCTATGACAGTCTTTTAAGTTTCATAAATAAATATGCACCTCTTGCAGTACAACAACATGGTTTTAGAAAGTCTAAATCTACACAGACAGCAATTTTTGAATTTTTAGATTGCATTTTAAAATCCCCTGATCAACATAAATTAGCTGCAGGTATTTTTCTAGATCTATCAAAAGCTTTTGACGTCCTGGACCATAACATTCTGCTCAAATAATTAGAAAGACGAGGAGTAAGAGGTGTAGCACTTAGCTGGTTGTGTTTGTACCTAAAAAACCACAGGCAGAAAGTATCACTTCAGTATGAATTCAACAAAATGAATAAAACAAGAAACAACTCTTTTCTTTCTAGCGAATTACCAATAAAATATGGCATACCACAGGCCTCAATCTTAGGTCCACTACTCTTCTTGATTTATGTGGACGACTTAGTTGAATATATGAGTCCCACAAAAACTATCCTGTTTGCCAATGACACCAGAATATTACTCACCGGATCCAGTCCAGAAATTTTGCAGTCCACAGCAGAAAGTCCTATGAAAGGACTTTCTGAGTGGTTCACAAAAAACAAACTTGAGGAGTATTACCGGACTGGTTGCACCAATAATCACACCCATTTAGCAATAGTTCATTTATTAACCTTAACACATACAAGGATCACAAAGAACTGACGTGAACATGGTAGAAGAGCCAAAGATAATGCTTAGAGTCCAAAGATGAATGCATATCGATGTTCGGAGTACTCTTGAGAGGCTGGGGGTGGGGGGGGTGGGGGGGACTATGACGTCGGTACAGGTGGTTCGGTCAGCTTGACAGCATTATCAGGCAGCCGTGTGTGTAGATGTTGAGAAGGAAGGTTCGGCCACCGAACCTGGAAGTCGTTGAAGTGAGCCGGGCATCATACTGGGCGTGCTGGTCGTGCGGCAACAGGTAGGCCGGCGGTTTGCGGGTGGAACGGAGCGATGATGACGATGTCTCCGTTGGGTGTGGGGAATACACGAAGCATGTCCAGGTCGACGTCGGGTGGGAAGGGAACACATTTCACTAGGTGGCAGGGAATGGCGGAGGTTGTGCCATAAGCACCGGATGAAGAGAAAGACATGACAAACAGTGTATAATCATGCAGTATTATTGAGATGTCATGGATTATGTCCGGGGGGGGACAGGCACAAACACCTCGAGTGAGGGCACGTTCAAGATGGGGAAGGGGTTGGGGGGGGGGGGGGTGCGTGAGAAACCTCGACAGGGCGAGGCAGGTGACAGTGGAGACAGTGGAGAGGTCGAAGGGACCGGTGAAGGGCCCGGCGGTGAGGGCATGATCATAGGTAAGCTCTACGTGGGGAACATGTGGTCACTCAACGGAAAGTGTAAGTCCAACATGGTGAGAGTGGTCGGAGCGTTGCGAGCCACGACAGTAAGTGGTGTGGTTGTGGCCTAAAGGGGGGGTAGAAGAAGGCTCGACATGACCAGTCTTAAGTCTGTTGAGAGAGACTGTAACAGCTGAACCTTTCATCTGTATGTCACATGTGTTAGCTAAGCGCCAGAGAACTCGGTACGGGCCGGTATATGGATGTTGGAGGGGAGCACGGACAGTGTCATCTCGGAGCATGACATACTCGCAATTGTCCAGAGATTTCGGGACATGAACCTTAGGGCGGGAATGGCTGGCGGGCACAGGGATATGGAGGAGATGAAGTGGCATCTGACGCGGTCCATGAAGGAAGTTAAGTCAGACTCAGGGACAGAAGCGGAAGGGCTCACAAGTTCGCCAGGGAGAACAATGTTCTGGCCATATACAAACTAGGCTATTGTGCCTTTCAGGTCGTCCTTATAAATCGCATGAATGCCGAGTATCTCAAGGGGAAGGGCCTCCATCCATAGAGAGTCATGACATCGAAGAGCCACCTTGAAAGTGTGGTGCCAGCACTCGACTAGCCCATTACTTTGTAGGTGATATGCTGTGGTATGGATGTGCCAGATGCCGCAAATATTACAAATCTCATTGAACAGGGCCGACTCAAATTGTCTGCCCTGGTTCGTCGTGATGATAGTTGGACATCCAAAACGTGATACCCATGACTCGACGAAAGCTAGAGCAATAGTTTCCGCTGTAATATTGGGGAGGCAGACAGCCTCGACCCAGCGAGTTGTTTGGTCGATAGACGAGAGAACATAACGAAACCCGTTAGAGGGGGAGAGGTGGCCGACAATGTCAATATAAATATGCTGGAAACACCCAGGAGGGATCGAAAAGGTGCCGACGGGGGATGAAGTATGCTTGTGTACTTTGCAGTGTTGGCACGCGATGCAGGAGCGTGCCCATTGCTGGCAGTCCTTGTTGACATTTCTCCACGCAAAGCACTCCACTATGAGGCGGGTGGATGCACGAACACCGGGGTGGGCTAAATTATGCAGTGCATTGAAGAAAGCTGGATGGAGCATGGTTGGGATGAGGGGGTGTAATGTGCCCATACTGTTGTCGCAACAGATCTCACCAGAAATGCCAGTGAAGGTGGTGCGGATGAAGTGTAGTGAAGAAGTAGAGTCTGAAATCAGGTTTTGTGTTTCCTCGTCGGTGGGTTGGAGATTAGGCAGTTCAGAGAGGTCTAACAGCAAATGCACAGTGTCGACTCATAAAAGGAAATCAGCAACTATATTGTCAGCACCCTTTATGTGTCGTGAACTGAGATATGAAGTCTACGTATCTGAAGCGGCGAGGAGGCGGGTCAGCTGGCAGGTTTGTAACAGCTGCAGCCAAGGGTTTGTGGTCTGTTAAAACATAGAAAGGGTGTCCCTCAACATCAGTCTTAAAATGCTTAATCGCTTCGTAGACCGCGAGCAACTCCCTGTCAAATGCAGAATATTTCTGTTGTGCATTGGTGAGCTTGCGCAAGATGAACTGCAGAGGCAAAGTTTGGCCGTCGATTGTCTGGCTAAGGACAGTGCTGAAGGCAGTATCGCTCACGTCTGTGGTGATGAAAAGCTGCGCATTGTGATGAGGATGTGCGATGGTGCAGGGCTCAGCCAGAAGATTTTTGAGGGCAGTGAAAGTCAGTCATAGCAGGGGTCCATGGAATGGACCGAGATCCAGAAGTCTTGGTGCCTGCCAAGGCATCTGTCAGTGGAGCCTGAATCTCCGCAGCCTGAGATAGATGTCAGTGATAATAATTAACTGTCCCCAGAAAGCGTTGGAGCTCTTTGAATGATGAAGGTCTGGGTAGGTTTAGTATTGTTTGTACTTTCTCAGAGGGCAGTGAAATGCCATCGGCAGAGACCCAAAAACCAAGAAAAGTGACAGTGGGTTGATGTAGCTGCAATTTGTCGTGTTTGGTCTCGATTCCTGCTGCCGTGAGAGTGTTCATAACAGTTTGCACATGTCAATTGTTGTCCTCAATGGAGGAGCTGAACACAATAATGTCATCACGATATGCAAAGCAGAATTTTAGGCCGAATAGCACTTTGTTGATGAAGCGTTGCCAGGTCTGGGTTGCATTTTTCAGACCGAAGGGCATGAATCGAAACTCAAATAACCCGATCGGGGTGGTGATTGCTGTCTTCTCGATGTCTTCAGGTGCCATGGGGATCTGGTGGTAGGCCCGTTTGCAATCAATGACAGAGAACGTGGTCGCACCTGCGAGGGAACTGGTAAAGTCGGCAATGTTGAGTATGGGGTAGGTGTCCATAATTGTTCGTGTGTTTAGTCGACGGTAGTCTCCGCACATGCGCCAGGACCCGTCTTTCTTGAGTGTCGTATATATGGGTGTAGACAAGCTACTGGCAGAGGGTTCAATGACGCCGGAGAGTAGTAATTCATAAATCTGAATTTTAAGGTTGGAGAGGCGCTCAGGACAAAGTCTACATGGTTTACTGGAGATCGGGAGACCTGGCAAGAGGCGAAGCTTGTGAACCGTGCCATTGCTGATCGAAATGTTGCCAGCAGCACGGGAGGTGGTTTGTTTACAATGTGTGGCGGGCGGGTCAGGCGATGCGTGGTCGTGGTGTTCGAAGCCACTCGGCAGTTCCGATGGGAGCCGAGGCAGCAAAGTGTCCCAGGAGTCAACACAACAAGATGGCCGCCAGTCCGAAGCAGTGGCACCCTGGTCGGGTGAGCACGGTAGAGCTCGTGAGCCATTAGTGAGTCCATTATCCGAGGGCGCGGCCTGTGGCAACACAGTTGCGGACGAAATTCTTAGCGCGAGTGCACTGTTTGTGTTGTCAGTGGCGGTTGCACAGCGGCGCGTAGGAGCCGAAGTTGCATAGTTTGAGGTGCTGCCCGAGAGGGGGGGGGGGGGGGGGGTTAGGAGCCGTCAGTTCGGGAACACATGACGCTTGTCGTGCATGCGCACATGTGTCAAACGCTACCGTGTCAGGAGGGTGTGTCCCTGCGGATCTGCTAGTACACGTTATGGCAATCTTGATAGCACAGTTGCGAGTGGAAGTGGGAGGTAAACACACGGCTCAATTGCTGGGATTGCAAGCAGATTCGGCGCACTTACTGACCTTGCTTTGTCCTTGCTGTAGTGTCTGTAATTCCTTTGCTGCATCGAGAGCTGGAGCTGTGTTTCGTGGAGCTGGAGGGAGAGCTCGAAGTTTTCCTTGTGTAGGCGGGCGATATGTTCAAGCTCGACAAGGCACTTCTACGTGGTTTGTAGTAATGCCGTCGACAGAGACAAGCATGTACGGATGAGATGAGCCTGGACCGATGTGTCACGAGGGGGGGAGGGGGGGGGTTGTTCGATGGAGCACAGGGGAAGTGATACTGGACGGATGATGAAACATGGTGTTTTGTACTTGGTCCAGTGAAAGTTTGTAGTGTCGCAAGAAGTCAATGCCTAGTATAGGTTCGTCAGTTTGACACACTAAAGTCCACTCGAGTTAGCAGTTTGTGGAGAGTGAGATGACATGGGAAGTTGAACCCGAGCATTGTAGTTTAGTTAATTCATGGCTTGCAGTGAAGTATGATGAGGGCGGATATTTGACTACGCTAAGGACATAGGCAACAGTGAAACATCGGCGCCTGTGTCCACTAGGAAAAAGTATCCCGATGAAATGTCTATAATGTAAAGTCATCCATAATTATCCGGTCGTTCCCGGACAGAATGGAGCACTGGGGGGTGCCTGTCATGTTGTGCACAGAAGGCGGCACCCGGACCTACATGCGATTGGCATTTGGGAAGTAGCAGGGTGGTCTGCAGTTCCATGCCGCCTCACCAAACTGTGTGTGAAAGTAACAGTACGGGTAGTGCGGTTGCATTTCTTGTGGAAAGTTCGTTGCCAGTGGTGGTGGCTGAGGTTTGGTGACCACAGCAGGTTCGGTTGCAGGAGGGGGTGTGACTGTGGGCGGAGCCGGTGACGTCCCAGGTACTTGTTTACTGCTTCCTGGAGCGAGTGGAATGGTCAGCAAAGTACGGCCCCGACCGCCGGGTGATGAGCCTGAACCTGAGACTTGTCAGGTAGGTAGTGGCTGGCGAAATAGAGCAGTGATGCATCATGTAGCTAGTCAGCAATTGTCAATCTTTGCTCGACAGGTTCAGGAGACCTTTGAGCCAGAGCAAAGCAGATGTGAGGAGATAGTTTATGTGACCAGATGGCGAGGAGAGCTGTGTCAGAGAATAGATCGGCACTGACCAGGGCACATAGCTGTCTCCAGAGTTGGGAAGTTTTGTTGTTGCCTAGTTGCTCGACATGGAGCACTTGCCATTGTGCTGCCTCAGTTGAGCGTGCAAGCCAAGGTAGAACTGTCTTTTTGGCTAGAGTGTACCGGGTAGATGAGTCTGGGGTGTCGACCAGGTCAGCAATCAAGTCCTCCTGGTCGTGCAGGTGGATGATGAGGCACAGAAACCTGGTTGACTCATTGAGTTTGTAATGGTCGAACACTTCACACAATTTTGAACCAGGTTGTTGTTCTGTCGGGATTAAACGGCTGCAGCATTGGTAAGCATTGTAGAATGTTCGGAAGAACAGGTTGAGTTGAGTTCATCAGGGCACTGCCTGAATCGAGCTGTTGCTGCTGTAGCATTCCAGGAGAGTGATCCTCAAGGAGGTGTGGTAACAATGGCTGTTCGGGTGGCAGCGTGAAGGTGACACGTTGCGGTTGAGCGCGATGCATCGCAATGTGGAAAGCCGACACTGGTGAGACACCGTAATGTGTTGATTGCGGTTACGGAAGCTCAACACGTTGCGGGTGTGTTCAGATTGATGCGTTGCAGAAGACCGACATGGATGAGGCACCAAGATGTGCTGAGAACGGTAGCGGAAGCTTGACTGGAGCCGGCGTGGGGGCAACAGGTGAGAAAAAGTTCAAAGTTTGAGAACGCGTGTTAGTCCATGGAAAGCTCGACATATGATCAGAGCTGGGGTCAACTGTGTTGCAGGGAGGCTGTGGAGGTGTGGGCTGTCCAGAAGTGCAGTGTGGGAAATGATGTCGCCCATGGGATGGAATGTGTGAATGTTCACTGTTCACAGTCACTCCACTCAAAACAGTGTGTGGATAAGGTGAATGTCGTGGCACAAAACACTGAGGTGTAGCAGTGGGACGGAGGTGGAGGTCAGGCACAGATAACAAGTTATTGTTCCTGTTGCAGGCCGAGGTATCAAAGTAGGAAGGCATGTGCTGATGCTGAACCCAGTCAGGCGCAGGCATGGTCGGATGCTGAGAAGGTAGACCTGTAAATGAAGCAGTTCCGGCCACGTGGCAGGTATCCGCATGGTACTGCACGGATTGCGGTATGGCAAATCGTTGTCCTGCAGGTAGTAGGTTGTCCGACAATGCATTTGCAGAAATTGGCATTGGTCCCGCACTACACAGAGATCCATAAGAGGTGATAGCCGGAGTCATGTTCACTCTTAACCTCACTTATTGTTGCAGGCTCGAAAACGTCCGGTGAAATTGGCAGAATCATCGAGTGAGAGGCATCGTGTTGCAGTCCTGGCAGGTGTACATGACCCGCAACACGATGCATGTCAATCACAAAATCCGGCATTAGGCGCTGGGCCGAAGTCATTGTTTGAATGCTGTGTCAATGTAATACACGCGAAAATAAACAACACGGAGGTTGCGGGCACATTAAAACGGCGAAAACGGAAGATGTTACAACTCGGGGTCACCAGTGAGAAGGATTACCGGGTTGGTTGCACCAATAATCACACCCATTTAGCAAAAGTTCATTTATTAACCTTAACTCATACAAGGATCACAAAGAACTAACCTGAACATGGCCGAACAGCCAAAGATAATGCTTAGAGTCCAAAGATGAATGCATATCGATGTTGGTGTCGATTTCCTCAGCGCCACAAACTCATTATAAATACTGAAAAATCTGTGTGTGTCGATTTTCATTTAATTCCTCCAACTAATCAAATGTCTATTCAAGCACAATTAAAAAATGATCCCCTAGAAAATGTTTCACAAAATTTTTGGGTCTATGGGTTCAGCAAGACTTAAAGTGGGACACACATATAAATAACTTGTCTAGAAAACTATCATCTGTGTACTATGGCCTAAGCATTTTAAAGGCTACAACAAGCAAAACAACAGTACTGCAGGCATACTATGCACAGTTCCACTCACTAGCCCAATATGGGATCATTTTTTGGGGATACTCAACTCACAGTGTAAAGGTTTTTAGAATGCAAAAAAGAGTTCGAAGAATAATTTGTGACCTTAAAAAGATGGAGTCCTGTAAATCCCATTTTACTGAGCTTGGTGTTATAAATGTTCCAAGTTTGTTCATCTATGAAACTATCTTGTTCACTAAGGACTACCTCCTGAAAACAGGCAAACTGCTACAGAACAAAAATGTACACAACTATAGTACCAGAGGGAAATCAAATATACATCATAAATATCACAGAACAACCACCTATCAGAGGAGCATAATTAACATTGGTGTAATACTACACAATAAGATGCCAGAGGGAATAAAAAATGCTACTCATCCAATATTTACAGCTAAACTAAAGGCATTTCTAATGAAGCACTGTTTCTATTCTGTCAGAGAATTTCTGAAATTAATTGTAATAGGTACCTATTTTTAATTTGCCTACAATTTTGCTATGACTATGTATTATTGTAACTTATCTTTGACCTGTCCAATATCAATTGTACAATTTGTGCTGTACTGCTGTATGATAAAACTGGACCAATAAAAAATCAAATCAATAAAATAAAATCAGATGTTGGAAATACCCTATTTATGTCTGTTACAACAATATTTGTGTCATCAGCAAACAAAGTTATGTGCGTACCACTGATTGGGATCTTGGTATCATTTATATATTATACCTGGAGCAAGCATTGATGCCACTGGGGTGGCTTGGCTAACAGTTCCACCACAACTTTACTCAAGTGGCAACTCAACAAGGGCAATGTGTTCATGTTGTTTTCGTATGTGAAGTAACTCACCTGCATTCTTTTTACCATTTTATGTCTGTTGCCTTTTTTTCTCATTGTTTAGCAGTAAGGTAAATAAGGGGTGTGTTTACTGTTAATCCGCAGCATGAGTACAAATTTTTGAAATTGTGTAATGACAGTACTGATGTTTATTGCACTCTGTGTACTAGAGAATTTTCTGTTCACATAAAGGAAAGAGTGATGTTGAAGATCACTTGAAAACAGCTACTACCTCACCACCATATACAAGATTTTTTTAAAAGCTTAAGATGAGATAGTAGTGACCTGGAGAGTGCTGCTAAAGTGGCATTGACAGACATGAACACCATTTTACAAAAAAGTCATGTCTAGTGAAAAATACAACTGGATAAGTGAAGTATCAGTAAACTGTTTTACCTAATTTCAGAAATAGTCCTGTGTTGTATCCAAAAGAATATGGTAACATCCCATGGGTTGACCCAAACTAAATATCATAAGCCTAATAATATGCAAACTGTTGTCACCTCAATTTATTCATGTTTTGTTCTCCTTGGACAATTATAACTTTATGTTCAGTTGTATAGCTCAGGTAATATGGGAAGATAACTTACTCTTAATATGGTCAAAAGCTTGTCAGTACGTTCTGCTTCAATGTACTTATATCTTTAAACACAATAACCACATGTATTCTTTAAGTAATGTATGTTAATTATACCTTACTTTTAGTAGCTAGGTTTTACATATTTTTGCCATTGTTCATGGACATTTGTAACATGCTGCCTACAAATTAATTATTTACACTCTGTCGATTTGTTCATGTAAAACTTTTACTTTCGCAATATTACATACTGTAATACATCCTAAAATTGTTATGCTAGCACACAATAAATAAAAAGTAAGAATCATTGTCATCCAATAAAATAATATACATTAAAAACAGTAATGATATTAAAAAAATTTGTAACAGGTCTCACAGTGCAATATACTCACAGTGATGCGCATTCGATATCCGAAGTACTGTTCATGGCTTCAGATCTTCCCTGCAGCTCGAAGGTATGTAAAGAATAATATTACATTTATGTGATTCTTGTCAAGTGATTTTTTACAAATGTAACTGTAATACAAAGTGGAGAGGGCTGCTATGTCATGTTACCATCTTGTGAACATATTCTTTTCCGTTGTGAGTTTTAATTAGAGATTCCACTCTGGACTATCCATTATATTGACATTATACTTGGCTGATGTACAGACTGGTGTTCCAAAAACATGAAACCTATTTCCATTTAGAATCATAATTCTGTTTCAAGAGAAAGCATTTTTCATTTGTACTTATTAGAATAACATTTGGAACAACCATTGTCCATGAATTTGTTTTTTGTCATCCTCCGTGCACTTAAGTGGAGCATTGTTCCTGGAAGTTATCATGGCCATTTGGTTCTGAGAGGAGTGGAAGGACTGAACCAGAAACTTCAAGGTTTTGTGACAAACTAGGCTGCAACTTCCTTGACTTGCACCATAGGGTTGGGAACTGTAGGGTCCTCCTAAATGGGTCAGGTGTCTACTACACATCAGAGGCTGCTATTCAGGTAGCTGACTGTGTGTGGGATGCACACAAGGGTTTTTTTTAGATTGGGCAACTCTCCATCCAATCCAGATTACAATAGCTGTAGGAAACCCAGAATAATCAGTGTAATAATGAAATAAATGCCTCCCACAGACGATAGTATTAAAATCCTAATGGTTAATTGCTGAAACATTCACAACAAAGTGCCAGAGTTTGAAGTGCTCATGAAAAGCAGTGAAGCTCACATAATACTAGATACAGAAAGGTGGTTGAAACCTGAAATTTTTGGGGGAAATTTAAGTGTGTATCAAAAGGATAGGCAAATGGGAAATGGAAGTGGTGTATTTGTCACAGTAGACAAGAAACTCAAATCCAGCAAGATAGAAATTAAAGCTGCATATGAGATTGTTCAGGTAAAACTCAGCATCAGGGGCGGGCATAAAATGATAACTGGATCCATCTATTGTCCACCGGACTCATCTCCTGATGTAACTGAACATATTAGAGAAAACCTCAGTACACTTGTACATATGTTCCCAAATAACACTATAATCATTGGTGAGGAGTTTAATCATCCAACAATCAATTGAGAAAATTATAGTTTGTATTGTGGTGGGTGTGATGAGATATCCTGTGAAAGATTACTACATGCCCTCTCTCAGAACTACCTAGAACAGAGAGTTAGGAACCCCTCTCATGATGGAAATATACTGGATCGAGTGGCGACAAACAGACCCAACCTCTTTGAGGATGTCCACATCGAAACAGATATCAGTGAACATGATGTGATTGTGGCAGCAATGATTACCAACGTACAGAGGATATCTAAAACAAGCAGAAAGGTATATATGTTCAGTAAACTAAGCAAACATTCAGTATTGCCATATCTCACTGAGAAACTTGAAACTTTCAGCACATGGCAGGGGTACGTAGAGGAACTATGGCTCAAGTTTAGAAGAATAGTTGACCATCACTGAACAGGTATGTACCTAGTAGAACAGTTTATAATGGTATACATTCACTGTAAAGAAGCTTTTAAAGAAACAGTGATTACTGCATGACAGGTGTAAAACAAAGTGTAGCGCTATATAGAGAGAGAGAGATGCTGAATGAAATGTGTTTGGCTATCAAGAGAACAATACATGATGCTTTCAATGACTACCATAATAGGATACTGTCAAATGATATTTCACAGAACCTGAAGAATCTGATCATATGTAAAGACTGTTAATGGCACCAAAGCTAGTGTCCAGTATCTAATGAATGAGACATGAACTGAAATGAGGGTAGCAAAGCAAAATCTGAAATGCATAACTCCATTTTCAAATATTCCTTCACAAAGGAAAACCCAAGTGAATTGCCCCAATTTAATCCTTGTACCACTGCAAAATATGAATGAAATAAGTATTAGTGTCAGTGGTGTTGAGAAATAACTGAAATCATTATAACTCAACATGGCACCAGAACCTGATGGACACCCTATCACATTCTATACTGAATATGTGGCTGAGTTAGCCCCTCTTCTAACTATAATCTGTCATAGATCTGTCCAACAAAAAACAGGCCTGTTCTTGGAAAAAATCATAGGCCACTCCTGCCTATAAGAAATGTAGTAGGAGTGATCCACAAAATTACTGTCCAGTATCCTTGACATTGATTTGTTGTAGAATCTTAGATCATGTTCTGAGCTCGAATGTAATGATATATCCTGAACAGAATGACCTCCTAAGTGCCTGCCAGCATGGATTCCAAAAACATCAGTCATGTGAAACCCAACTCACACTTTTCTCACATGACATGCTGAAACCTTTGGATCAAGGCAGTTAGTTAGATGCAGTATTTCTTGATTTCCAAAAAGCATTTGACTCAGTACCACGCCTACACTTATCGTCAAAAGTATGATCAAATGGAGTATCAGGTGAAAGTAACTTCAGATGTGTCCCAGGGAAGTATATTGGGATCCTTACTGTTCATGCTGTATATTAATTGCCTTGCAGACAGTATTAATAGTAACCTCAAACTTTTTTTGTAGATGACACAGTTATTGCAGTTGTCTGTAACGAAGTGCTATCTGAAAGAAGCTGCATAAATTTTCACTCAAATCTTGATAAGATATCAGAGTGGTGCAAAGATTGGCAATTTGCTTTAAATGTTAAGAAATGTAAAACTCTGCACTTCACAGAAAGAAATAATGTAGTATCCTATGACTATAACATCAATGAGCCACAGCTGGAAACGGCCAACTCATACAAGTACATAAGGGTAAGACTTTGTAGGGATATAAAATGAAATGATCACATAGGCTCAGTTGTGGGTAAAGCAGGTGGTAGACTTTAGTTTATTGGTAGAATACTGGGGAAGTGCAATCAGTCTACAAAGGAGATTGCTTACAAATCACTCATGACTGGTTCTAGAATATTGCTCAAGTGTGTGGGACTCATATCAAATAGGACTAACAGGAGAAATTGAACATATGCAGAGAAGGGCAGCACAAATGGTCACAGAGCTATTTAATCCATGGGAGAGTGTCACAGAGATACTGAAGGAACTGAACTGGAAGACTCTTGAAGACAGATGTATACTGTCAGAAAGTCTATTAACAAAGCTTCAAGAACCAGCAGTTAATGGTGACACTAGAAACACACTACAATCCCCTACATATCAATCACATAGGGACTGTGAGGATAATATTAGAATAATTATGGCATGCACAGAGGCATTAAGACAATCATTTTTCCTGTGCTCCATACGTGAATGGAATGGGAGAAACCCTAAAAACTGGTACAATGGAACATACCCTCTACCGTGGGCCTCAGGGTGGTTTGCAGAGTATAGATGTAGGTGTAAATTGTCATTGATGTAGTTCTGTCAGAGCCTGTCCGTCTTTCTCTTTATGATTTAATTATATTTTTTGTCTTCTATATTTCCATTGTAACTACCAAGTTCCTGCCAAATTCCTGCAATCAGGAAGTGAATTTATTCTTCCATTCCCAGCTATTCATTTCTTTTTGCTCTTATTAAACTAATCAAAGCTTTGTAAAAAAACATCAGGATTTCTGAAAACAGTCACATGAAATTTCCAGGCTCTGTTCTTACTTAAAAGTGTATGGCCAACTTTTCTCCAATGGTACCCTACCATCATTTGTTTTTATTTTCAAATACTGACATTCTTCTTACTGCATTCATGTCATCTGCTTGTTTTTCTTTTTCAATTTTTCCATATTAGAATATGTCAGATGTAGTTAACAGTTTCAGTTAAATGATAACAAACCTTTGTCATGATATTGTAGGGACCATATTACATTATCTGTAAACTATGTATATATTATAAAATTGCTTAATTTCAACAGGCGCTGCATGATATGTCAACAGAAAGAGTCTAGACCTGGGAAAGGGCCTTCCTTTATTTACTGTACAACACCAAACTGCTACACTGTACATTGCCCAGACTGCTGGAATGATGTGGGAAAAGTTTGTTTTGCTTGTTACTATCTAAGTGGCTCTGCTTCCAGTTCAAACAGTGATGATGATACTCATGTTCATGGAAATGCTGAAATGGACTCTGATGATTGAAGAATATAGTTGAAGGTAAAGACCATTACAGATCATACCAATTTTATCTCCTTGTATAGCTAAATTTATTACAGCCACTGAAGTATTAATGGCAATATTCTTCTTATTACTATTACTGCTTTAGCTAAACATCTGATTACATATTTATAATGGAATGCTGTGTAATATTATAGTGATGCAATGTTGGGATACAGCCAGACAGAACAGAGGATATGATTATTCTAAGCTGCCACACATGATTCACAGGGGCATTGGTATGTTCTTTATGAGATTACCCAAGGGCTCTGTTGGCCAGTGATATTCATTTCATGCACATTTGCATTTTTTGAAGTTCTCCTTCTGATTCTTACATATTTTCACCTCAAATCAATTTCTAGAATGTGAAGTAGTGTATCACACAAATGAGCCCCACAACAGTCCAACTTGTCCCCTGTCATGATGTGCTTTTGTGACAATGTACACAACATGATCAAAGGTATTGGACACGCCCAAAGATATACATTTTTCATATTAGGTGCATTGTGCTGCCACCTACTGCCAGGTACGCCATATCAGCGACTTCAGTAGTCATTAGACATCGTGAGAGAGCAGAATGGAGCTCTCTGCGGATTTCAGGGACTTCGAATACGGTCAGGTGATTGGGTGTTTCTTGTGTCATATGTCTGTCTGCTAGATTTCTGCACTCCTAAACATTCCTAGGTCCACTGTTTCCAATATGATAGTGAAGTGCAAATGTGAATGGACACATACAGCACAAAAGCATACAGACCGACCTTGTCTGTTGACTGACAGAGACTGCCGACAGTTGAAGAGGGCCTTAATATGTAATAGGCAGACATCAATCCAGAGCATCACACCAAAATTTCACACCACATCAAGATCCACTGCAAGTACTATGACAGTTAGGTGGGAGGTGAGAAAACTTGGATTTCATGGACACGTGGCTGCTCATTAGCCACACATCATGCCGGTAAATGCCAAACGACACCTTGCTTGGTGTAAGGAGCGTAAACATTGGAATATTGAACAGTGGAAAAATGTTGTGTGGAGTGACTAATCATGGTAGGTCATGTTTTTCATGGAGGGGGTTGCACCCCTTGTTGTTTTGCATGGTACTGTAACAACACAGGCCTACACTGATGTTTTAAGCACCTTGTAGCTTGCTACTATCAAAGAGCAATTCTGGGATGGCGATTGCATCTTTCATCATGATCGAACACCTGTTCATAATACACAACAATAATATCCTTATAATGTACTGGCCTGCACAGAGTCCTGACCTGAATCCTTTGGGATGTTTTGGAATGCTGACTTCATGCCAGGCCTCGCCAACCGACATCAATGCCTCTCCTCAGTGCAGCACTCCATGAAGAATGTGCTGCCATTCCCTTGAGGAAGCAAAGGCCATTATACTCTCAGTTCAAAAGACGCTGTGCAAGTGATGACAGGCAACTGTTAGTAGAGATTCATACAACTGTGAAGAGATCTGCGTGTGATGCATGCAACTACTTCCACCATTGTAGCTTAGCAGAAGATCTGCTGAAGAACCCGAGAAACTTCTTGTTGTAACCTTACCCTCCCTCACATCATTTGTTTATTGTCACTCACTTCTTAATAACTACCTCATTTAAGAGAGGAGTAAGATGTACAAATAACTTTTTTACTTATCTTCTTTTTTCATTGTTAGGTTCAGTTCATCAAGTTTAGGGGTTGATTCTTGAGACTGAAATTTTTGATATTATAGGTTCCAAATGTTATGATAACTCCTGTTTTTATCTTTATTTTTATTTTGTCACATTTTTCAATATCACACCATCTTTACAATCTCCACTTATAAATCAAAAATTACATTGTTATTGTCAAAATTAAAAACATGTCCTATCACATCAGAGGCATGCCCACTACTACCTCATTCTGCAGTACTCACAATATTCCAAAGAGTTTGCAAACTTTCTTGACAAAAGAAGAATCTTCACCAAGTTTTAACATTATTTTATAAGTGAATCCAGAAATAAATTTAATACATATTGTCAGACTGCACAATTAATAATATGAATTTTAACTGTGCCATATATTTTGTAATTTCAAATATTTCTAAAAAAAGAAAAAGTAATTTTAATGGTATTTATAGAGTTAGTACATATAGAATGTAACAACAAAAATAAATTAAATTCTTTTTATACATTTTAGCCTGAAATATAGTACATCGTATACAAAATCATATGAAATTCTTTTAGTTAAACAGTTGAGATAGTATTAACCTGTTTAAAAGGTAGAAAGTGTTTTTGGTATCGATAACTTTTGTTGAATAAAGTTAATGTTAGAGGAGCTTGTCCATTTACATAGTCTTATGTAAAATCGCTAAAACAGTCTAAGGCTTCCATCCAGTCACTCATTGACCAGAGTGGTGTGGCAGTTGGAGATAGCAAAATGAAAACTGAAGTTTTACACTCCATGTTTCAGAAATTGTTCACACAGGAGAATTGTACAAACATACCGTAGTTTCACCTTTGCACAGAGTTTCGTATGGATGACACAATAATAAGCATCCCTGATGTAGAGAAACAACTGAAACAGTTGAAAATGAGCCAGAGCCAGATGGAATTCCAGTTTGGTTTCACAAACTGTACTCTATGGCAATGGCCCCTCACTTAAATTGCATTTGTCATGAATCTCTCGCCCAGCACGAAGTCCCAAGTGGATAGGAGAAAGTGTAGGTGACTCCTGTATATGATAAGGGTAAATGAACTGACCCACAAAATTATAGACCAATCTGCCTAACATTCGTTTGCTGCAGAATTCCAGGGCCTATTCTGAATTCCAGTATAATAAATTTGCTTAAGACTGAGAAGCTTATGTCCAAGAATCAGCACAGTTTTTGAAAGCATCACTCAGCTTGCCCTTTTCTCACATGACATACTGCAAATTCTACATGAAGGCCAACAGGCAGATTCCATATTCCTAGATTTCCAAAAAGCATTTGACATGGTACCCACTGCAGACTTTAAATGAAGGAATGAGCATATGGAATAGATCCCAGATATGTGAATGGCTTGAAGACTTCTTAAGTAACAGAACCCAGTATGTTTTCCTAGCTGGAGAGTGTTCATCAGAGCAGAGGGTGTCACCAGGATTGCCCCAGAGAAATATGATAGGACTACTATTACTTTCTGTATACATAAATGAACTGGTGGACAGACTGGGCAGCGATCTGTGGTTGTATGCTGATGATGCAGTGGCATAAGGGAAGGTGTCAAAGGTGACTGACTGTAGGATGATACAAGATGACTCAGATAAAATTTCTTGTTAGTGACATAAATGGCAGCTGGCTCTAAATGGATAAAATGTAAGTTGATATGGATAAGTATGATAAACAAACCTACAATGTTTGGATATAGCATTAGTAGTGAGCTGCTTGACACAGTCATGTTGTTTAAATGTCTGGGCATATCGTTGCAGGGCAATACAAAATGGAATGAGCATATGAGGATGGTCAACTTTGGTTTACTGGGAGAATTTTAGGAAAGTGTAATTCATTTGTAAAGGAGACTACACAGGGGAAGCTAGTGCAACCTATTCTTGAGTACTGCTTGAGTTTTTGGGACTGGCAACCACTTGAATTAAAGGAAGACATCAAAGCAATTCAGAGGGGGTCATTAGATTTGTTACCAGTAGGTACGAATAACACACAAGTGTTGTCATGAATCTCTCACCCAGCACGAAGTCCCAAGTGGATGGGAAAAAGTGTAGGTGACTCCTGTATATGATAAGGATAAATGAACTGACCCACAAAATTATAGACCAATATGCCTAACATTCGTTTGCTGCAGAATTCCAGGACTTATTCTGAATTCTAGCAAACTCAAATGACTGCAGAATGATTCTACTGCCACTAATATACATTTTGCTTGAGGACCACAAAGATAAGATACGGGAAATTAGGTTTCGTATAGAAGCACATAGACAACCATTTTTCCCTAACTCCATCTGTGAGTAGAACAGAAAAGGAAATGACCAGTAGTGGTATGGAGTACTCTCCACCATGAAACATACAGTGGCTTGTGGAGTGTGTATGTAGATGTAGATGTAGCAGATGTGGAAGATACCATCACTTGTGAGGAATGCATTCACCAGAGCAAGTCTATGCAGATGGATATTATCAGCCTTCAAGAGGAAATGTGCACAAATTGCACTTCTCAAGAGGTGCAGCAACACATCTCCATACTTCTGGACACTGTTATTTCTTTGGACAACAACAAAGATGTGAAGCTTTATACGCCATTTCAACATAGTGCCTCCACACACTAGGACTGCATTACAAACAAACTGGCAGTTTGTTCCTTTGATAGTATAAGCTGCCACTTTCCCTTCAGAAAAATATGCAATGAGAATCATTTTAATTGAAACAGGGTTCATCTACGATGAGCACAATCTTACTCTCATTTACAATCCAATCTCTGTGTCATTTGTTTAATAATAAACTAGCTTCCATCTCTGGGACTCTCATTTCCAAACTTTATGGCTACAGACTATCTTTTCTGATCTCCCACTCCATAGTTTTTGCAAGAATTTGCAGCCCCCAATACAGCTATAAGTTCCATAACTATTGCCTTGCATTCATTGTATGATTTTATAATGTAGCTAAGACTAGATGTCTGTCATGTTGTGCTGGAGGTACTATTGATCAACCTTGTGCTGCAGAGGCACCCAAGTATTCGGCTCATGACCTGTTCCCTGTTCCCCCACCACCACGGCAAGCTGTCTGAGTATGGAGAGAGGGAAACTGCAAACACACTGCATTTAAATGGCAATGCAGTTGCACTCCATAAAACTTGGTTTTCAGTTTCACATTTTTCAAGAATGTCAATTATGAACAAAATATATTTTCATTATTATTTAATTATTTTTGTGAGATTAAAGACATAAAATAATTTTTATATGGTACAAACTGTCAACATATGGATGGATATTATTGCTCTCAAGTTGCCTCATAATTGGGATTTATTTAATTTCATAATTTAAAAAAATTTTCACACACAAATGTTGATCAAAATATTGTAGCACTTTTGTAACATCTGCCTCGATAGCTGAGTGGTCAGTGTGACAGAATGCCATGCAAAGGGGCCCGGATTTGATTCCCAGCTGGGTCGGAGATTTACTCTGCTCAGAGACTGGGTGTTGCGTTGTCTTCATCATCATCATCTCATCCCCATTGATGCACAAGTCGCCGAAGTGGCATAAACTGAAAAGATTTGCACCAGGCAACTGGTCTATCCGACAGGAGGCCCTAGGCCTTTTAATTTCACTTTTATAACTTCATTATGAAGATGTGGGAGCTCTATCTGAGGAAAGCAATGTAGATGTCCTGAACAATTTTAATGTAACAGAATTTGTATTTAAAACAGGAATTACACTGCAGATCAATTAGTTACATATGCCACATGCAAAAAGGCATTTTCAAATGAAATGGAAAGCTGTTGTTTCCAGGGCTCTCGGGTGACCAGCTGGATGCGATCGTTGAAGTCCCATGATATTTCAGTAAATAACCTTGTGTTTCTGATGGAATAGTTTGTCTGCTCATTGTCGGTGTTATTTATGTCCATCAGTCGGGCTTCGATTCCCTGCACCGACATTCTGATTGTGGCTGCCAACATTCTGATTGCAAGTGCCGACGCTCCAATTGTGGCCACCAACAATCCTTTGTGGGCGCCGAACCAGGTCCGCGCCATCCTCGGCATCGCGTCGGGTGGTGGAAGATGCTAAATCCCGTGGAGTGTCCCCGGCGGCTGTTGTGGAAAGATCATGTATTCGCTTGAGGCGTGACTCCTTGATGGAGCTAAGTAAGGATTTTCATGCCTTGCTCAGCTGAAAACCTGTGTCTCAGTTTATGAGATTGTCCATTACATGAATTTCAATGGCCTCCTTGAAGATGCTGTCCCAGAAGAAGCTGGTAGGGACCAGAATCTTGGTCTCTTCATATTTTACATTGTGTCCAGTTTCCAAGCAGTGTTCTGTCAGTGCCGATTTGTTGGGCTGGCCTAGGCACATGTCGCATTGGTGTTCTTTGCAGTGGTCCAACTGTTCGGATTGTTTGACCGATCCGCAGCCACATGGAATATTATATATGCCCACTTTCTTGAGGCCAAATCCGTCTTTCACCATCCCCAGTAAGTCACGTATCTTGGACGGTGGTCAGTAGACCATGTCACCTGATGATGGTGGGAAGGTTATTCGCCAAAATATTGTGGGACTTCAATGATCGCATCTGGATGGACACCGGAGAGCTTTGGAAACAACACATACACCGGGAAAGCCTCCGATCATTAAATTGTAATTCTTTCAAGGCCATAATCAATTTTTCAGACCTTGTATTTTCTTTAATGCTAGTGAGCTTAAGGAAATGGATGGCAGTTTTTGTTAGAATTTGTCACTTCCACAATGCAACATTCTTTGTAAATACATCCCCATCAAATCAGAAGTTAATTATTTCCTACTTTACTGTGCCTTACTGTGGGCAGTGTGCAGTCAAGTCTATTGTGTCATGCATTCATACAGCGCAGTCGCCGTACTTAAGACGTGGTCACCACCTTCTTGAGCACCATGTGTTAACACTCCAGTGGTGGCAGGGTAGCATACTTCAAAGTACTCACAGTGGGAGTGCCACAAGAAATGCAGCAGTCATACCACTGGAATCAACAGAACCAATCAGGATGCAGCCCACGTGGTTAAGTCACGTCCTAGTGGCCCGGAAGGGGAGTCATCTGGTGGGCCTCATGGAGTATGGAGCAGGTCGCCTCTCAGTTGTGTCATTGTTACTGTGATAATGTTTATGAGATATGAACTGTAGCTACCAACCTGGACACGAATCATTATGCTGAGTTATGTTTCACCTTGTTTTCAGAAGCCCTTCTAAGTTGTAATTAATTCTGACTTTCCATTTGGTATTTTGTACTTGGGACACAATGAGGTCCACTTAAAATGTGAGGTCTGAAATCCATTACAGATGTTCTATTTTTTGTTCCAGCACTCCCTTTTCATTCATAAATTCAACAATAGCTGGTTTAAAAAGTGATTCCAAGTATGCCCCTTTGCAACTGACAGTGGAATAATGCATGTAACTTCAGAAATTTGCTATTCATACCACCATTTTCTTCATGTGGTCCATGCCTGCATATTTAGCACAAAGTTCTTCCTGACATACAAGACAATGAATCCTGTCTACCTTTGTAATTTTTTGCTCTTTCATTGTCACCCAAAACTTTAAATTCTTTCTCTGTAGTATTGTAATGTCATTACGTAGCAAATTTGCAGTACCTCTCAATTATGCGATTACACAATAATATTGGGAATTCTCATCCCTCTCTTCTGTCATTCCCATTCAGTTTTAAAGGTTTGTTACAATAGATTGATAAACTGCCTCTTTACACAAACAGTTGATCTGAAGAGAGTTGTGCCAACTGAAAAGTACCACATTGCAATTCTAAATGAAATGTCGTGCTGTACTGAGTACTGCCAAGAAAGACTGAGCAAAACTGAGACAAGCCCAGCCTCAATCCGCATGCGGCCCACACACTTGGCTTATGAACCAGCTGGCACACCATGTCCAGCCCCATTGTACTGGCTTACGATGAACAATTCTGTTTTTCATAACTATCATCAAAGTTTTGAAATGGCAGTTTATAGCACTCTTAATGTTGTTGAGTGTGCATTGTGTCTGACCCGTTTGAAGCACATAAATATTCTACATTGAAAAACAAATTCACTGTGTAAATTTCACTAAAAGATCACAGTTTGCTCAAATCAAAGTACAAACATGAAACTGGTATAAAGATTTCCTGCAGAAGGAAGAGAGATCTGTTGAAGTATCTAAAAAATAACAACACCATCCCCACCCCATCTGAAGAAAGATACATCAAGCAATATGTCAAAATCCTTAAAAAAAAGTCATAGTACTGGCAAAGCAAACAGCAAATGACAACTATGTGGCAACATCCTCAAACAAAACCAAGGCAGTGTGGAACATTATAAGGAATGAAACAAATTGACAGCCATGTAAACATGAAAACACTATCCTGATCCACAACAACACCAGAGTTACTAATCCACAAGAAATTGCAAATATCTTCAACAATTACTATGAAAATATTATTAAAAATCTGTTACAAAACTTCAACAAATCCACACCCAACAGACAAAACAAAATAACAACTCCTGTAGAATCTATATTCTTCTGGGAAACTACTCCTGAAGAAATTGTACTAAGTGCAAAGTACCTCATCAAAAACTGCATAAACAAAATAGCTCTCCCACTCTCAAATGTGTACAACTCATCGTTCATGGCAGATACATTTCCAAAATGCATGAAAGTGGCTAAAGTCATCCCAGTCTTTAAGAAAGGTGAAAAACTCAACGCAGAAAATTACAGACCCATATTGCTGTTACCTGTGTTTGGTAACCTGGAGAGACTTGTTCACCAAAGACTAATAAATTTTCTTGATAAGAACCAGATACTATCTGATGCCCACCACGTTTTCAGAAAAAGCAAATCCACAACAACTGCCATATATGAGTATTTACACTCCACCCTAGATGCTCTAGACAAAAAACAAAAAGCAGTTGGGATCGTCCTAGATCTGTCCAAGGCATTTGATGTCATAGACCACAAGATTCTTCTCAACAAACTGGAGTCATATGGCATCAGAGGCACCCCACTAAACTGGTTCAGCTCATACCTGACAAAAAGGAACAAAAAGTGTCAATAAAACATAACGACCAAGGACATATTGAAACATACTAGTCTGACTATTGCAATATTACACAAGGTGTGCCCCAAGGCTCAATACTTGGACCAGTGCTCTTCCTTGTGTATGTAAACAAACTACCGTCAAACATCAATGCCAGCACCAGTACACTCTTCGCAGATGATACCAGTATCCTCATAACAAACAAAAATGAACATGAATTCCAAGAGGGCATAAATGGAAATACAGACAAACTTGGTGATTGCTTTGAGAAAAACAAGCTCATAGTTAACACAAAGAAAACCACTTACCTAAACTTCCACCTAATATCAAATACAGAAACAAGATTTCTAGGCCTATGGATTCAGGATAATCTAAAATGGCAAACACACATTAATAAAACTAATAGTAAACTAAACCACGTGTGCTGTGCCCTACGAATCCTTGCATACTGCACAAGCCCAGAAACTGTTCACACAGCCTACTATGCACAATTCCACAGTGTAATGCAGTATGGTATCATATTCTGGGGAGACTCTATACATAGCCCAAACATTCTCCTCGCCCAAAAGAGAACTATAAGAATAATGAACAAGGCAAAGCCGACTGATAGCTGCAGACCTCTCTTCCAAAAGTTGCTCATCCTACCCCTTGGCAGCCTGTATATACTATAACTATGCAAATTTGTAAAAAGTAATATTACAAAATTTAATAAAAATGTAAATGTCCAAGATTATGGTACTAGACAGAAAAAGGAACTCCATATTATAGAAATGCGCTCCTCTTCCTTTAAAAACTCTCCCTTCAACAAAGGCATTAAAATATACAATAGCCTGCCATCAGAAATAAAAAACAGTAAGTCCCTAACTGTATTTAATAAAAAAATTAAAATCATTCCTACTTGATCATTGTTTCTACAGTGCAAGTGAATTTCTGCTCCTCATGGGTGGAAAGAAACATGAAAAAAATTGCAGCAAAGAAACTTGTAAAGAGTAAAACATTAATGCAAGTATGTGCAAAAATCTTGCAAACAAACTTGCCTTTAGATATGTCTGCTTGTGTCTGTATATGTGTGGATGGATATGTGTGTGTGTGTGTGAGTGTATACCTGTCCTTTTTTCCCCTTAAGGTAAGTCTTTCCGCTCCCGGGATTGGAATGTCTCCTTACCCTCTCCCTTAAAACCCACATCCTTTCATCTTTCCCTCTCCTTCCCTCTTTCCTGACGAAGCAACCATGGGTTGTGAAAGCTCGAAATTTTGTGTATGTGTTTGTGTGTTTTTTTTTATGGTGCCTATCTACCAGCACTTTCCCGTTTGGTAAGTCATGGAAACTTTGTTTTTGAGTATGTAATTTGTGTGTCCATAACTTCTCAGAAAATATGTAGTTAAGCTCATGTTTGTGTAAACTTTTGGCATATTACTTCATGCCAGCAAATTATCACAATGTCCAACATCAAATGTATGTTTGTGCATCACCATGTGCATGTCATGTACAGTATTGATTCAGAGGACAATAAATAAATAAATAAAAGATATTTAGCAAGAGCCTGCATTGCTTAAAAGTGATTGCTGAAATGAAGTTTTTTGGAATGTATTGAGTGTGACGTTTGGCTGTCGTGAGAAACTTACTGATGAATATTTATTATTATTTATTTATTTGTCCTCTAAATCAAAATTGTACAAGACATTTACATGGTGATGCACAAACATACATTTGATATTGGACAATACATAGTACGGTATGATGATATGAAGTAATGTGATGAAAATTTACAGAACATGATTTTACATACTTACTATTTGCACATACAATTTGTATGGTTGCAGATGATATAAAGACATAGGTTTTTTGCACATGTTTTACATTAGTGTCTATTTCTTTTACAAAATCGTTCTTGCAACTGACTTCATATTTCTTTCCATACATATGATCCAAAAATTCAGATTCATTGTGAGAGGAATGACCAAGCAAGAAGGTTTTCAAATTATATTAAACCAAATCAGAGATGTACTGCTTTTTTTCTGAGAGAGATACAATGTGATCCAAAAGTTCATTAACCTTTAACAATTGTATACTTCATGGAATAATGCAGGTAGAGAGGTAAAAATTGACACACATGCTTGAATTTTTATAGAAACCAAAAAAAGGGAACAAAATGACCAACAGATTGTGCTTCATACAAAACAGAAGCATTAATTAGCATAATAATTCATTTTTAGCAAAGACAATGTTTTTTGTAACAGTTTCTCAGCACATCAGCCTTCATTCATCAACAATACCTGTAGTTGATGGACAATGTTGTGAACAGAACTTTACAGTATATCAGTAGGTGCAATGAGAAACTACCATCAGATATTGTGTTTTAGCATTACTAATGAAGTTGGATGATTCTGGTAGGCTTACAACTTCAGGTAAACCCTCTAACCAGTTATCACACAGACTGAGGTGTGGGGACCTGGGAGGCCAAGCATGACAGAAGTGGCAGCTCAGCACATGATCTTCACCAAACGATGTGCACAGGCGATCGTCCACATTTGTAGCAATACGGGGTGGAGTGCCATTCTGCATAAAAGACATAGCTTCTAGCATGCGCTTATCAGGAATGATGTGACTCTATAACATATCTGCGTACCTTGCCCCTGACATGCTGATAATTTGAAAAGCAGTATCCTACATTTCCTTGGAAAAAAAAGGTCCAATCATGATTAATGTGGTATATCCATGCCATGCCATGACTTTCTCGTCATGTAGTGATGTTCCCTTGACAGTTCTAGGATTTTTGGTAGCCCAAATTCTGCATTTATGGTTGTGAATTAGTGCATTTTCAAATGTTATTTGGCTTTTGGGCCACTGTGTGTGTGTGTAAGTAAATGTACCTCTTTTTGTTATGATGTCAGTTCTTGTTACTGGAAAAGTTTTCAAAGTCATTTACATTGATTGCTAATCTTAATCTCTTTCTAATTGCTCTTTTCTCAGCCATACTTAACATTTTAACTATTTTTTCCATTTAAAAAAAATTGGTTATTAGTAATCATGGCAAATGATCAGTCATCAAATGGAGCAAGTGCAACAGTTGTAGATGGACAGTCTAGCCTCAGTAGTGAAGAACATGTTTTTTTATCTGTGTGAATCCTATAAAATACAACGCTGATGAGTAATCCATTGATTTATTCACACAATGAGCTCTGTAAGGAACCATCTTGAAGATGGAACAAGTCAAATATACCTTATCACAGATATGGAGATATGATAAATGGTTATGTAGATAATGTTAACAATTAACCATCATAAATAATTCATGCTTTGCATTATTCATCACACTTTCCATACTCCTGGCACAACTAAAAATGCTGTGAATTAGCCTTTTTTCATAATCATCAGAAAAGCAACTACTTTTATGAAAGCTGCTTCTCTTCCTTTGTTACTATTTACCTGCTGTTGATTACAGGTGTGAAAGAATGTCTGAACATAAGCATAATGGCAGGTATTTTTAAATGTGAAGATGGCTGAAGTGAGTTTCCAACTTACAGAAGTGTTGATTCCATTTTAATTTATTGATTGTCTGGACATCAAGCAGTTTTATGCATGAAGTTTCATCTAGAGGTCAACAATAACTACTTTTCATATACTTCCTTTTTAAGTTCAAGGCTGTGAAAAGGCGTAGTTATTTTCCTGTGTTAGGCTGTTTGTTATTTGAAACAAACACTATTTCGATGGCATGTAGCTAATTTCATCCTCTAGGTGTTTAGCTAATTTCATCCTCTAGGGCATCATCACGCAACATCACACAGAATTCTTTATATGCTACAATCTGTGATCATGGCATGATCCGTACAGCAATGTGGAAAGATCAAAATAAAAAACAGCCTCACACAGAAATAACTTCCTTCAAGAATTTTAGGCAGTTCTAGACCAAGGAAAAAATTGTGAAATATGTGTTTATTATAAATAAAGAGTTCAACTGTTCATTATTTCCTACACTGTTTTTGTATTGTTAAGTTTTCAGCCTTTTACAAGTACACATGTATGATCAGTGAAGATGTAAGGTTTTGAATAAAACTTTAATGGCTGATTAAACACTAAAGCAATTCAAAAACAGGGACATCTCAGTATCAAATTATGAGGTGAAGTTTCGAACTTGCAGCACGTTGTTGAGTTAGCCATAGAGCCACTTTGATCAACACTGAAGGGGCAGTTTTATTACATAGGATATCGCCTATATTTGTCACACTTATGATATGGATGGTTTGAAAATGGACACACATGTCCAAAAGTAGCCACCATCAAGAAATGAAAAAAAACATACTTCTCAGTGCAATTTATGATGGAGCTACAACCATTTATTTGAATTATGAGGTAATGTACTTAATTTTTTCTCATTAATCTTATTTTATTCCTGTTGTGCAGTCTGATTATGTGATGTTTTTGTTTTCTGTTATAATGCTAACACTCTAGTCATGCATGTACTGGGCTGTTGTTACCACAATATCTTTGTTTTGCAAGTAAAATGTTATGATCCACACAGTCAATGCTGACCATAACACAAGAGATGTCAACAGGCTAACTTTTTCTGCCTTACGTGGTCTAAATTCCTTTGGGAGCTCATGTATGAAATACTTTTTAGAGAGGGTGCAGCTGAAGTGAATGGATTGGATGAGGTCTGTTTTCAGCTTTAAAGGAGTATTTATAGGAAATGAATTAAGACTTTATTAACCAGGTATTGTTGAAAAGCAGGCCTTCTTAAAATATCTTTGAAAAATGTTGAAGAGAGACTTGGCCTTATCATTCAGTCAGATTTTGAGAAAGAGTAGCAAAGTAAAAATTTGTTGATCACGTCCCATTTGTTGTTTAATCTTGTAACATAAAACAATTTTTTGAATGTTAGAGCACAAGGGAAAATTTCTGAAAGATAGTCCCAAATATCCACATTGGATTGTAGCAAAATGAAGAGCAAGTACAGTGAACAGTGGTGCAGTCAGCAGCACAGAGATAGCTCTGCACTAGACATTATTGCCCACCTAAATTGCGTGTATATTTACAATTGTGAGCAGTTTTCATTCCACACAAACTATTTCAGATCTGAATATGTTGGTGACGTGAGTAACCTGTAAAATTCATCAGCAAATTTACATGCTACTTCATAGAATAATATTTTATAGTCATTTCTGTTAGCTCCACCACATTGTTTTAGCTATAAAAAGTACCCCCAGAAGTGTGACTTGCATAATTGTCTTCATAACTCTTACAAACAACCAAGGATTAAACTAAAAACATTAGAATTACATATCTAACCATTAGCAATTGGAGAAACCTGCTCTTAGCCATAACGTTTAAAACAGTGTGCTTGTCACAATCATCTTTCTAGATTCTGTGTATACCCCTACACTTACCACTCTGGTAATTGGGAAAATACATCAAAAACTCATTTATTGGAAAATTATACAGAAATACAGTCACTAGTTGCTGATGAAACTGCACTTGTGTATCTTAACACTAGGTGCTGTCCCTCTTATCCAAAATGTCATAGATCCACAATCTAACAAAAAGGCAGAAAGTGAGTGTGATTACTGTTTTTCAAATGTGAAGAATTTATAAGGCAAAAATAAGACTCCTGTTCATTGCAAAATACAACCAGATTTAGTCACAGTAATTTAATAATTATATGTGATCGAAATACCAAACAATTTATTTAATATAGCAAATTGGCAAATAACATTTTTGTATGAATTCTGTAGTAGGTACAGTGTCGGCTTGTATCGGGAAGCCTAACCCCTGTGAGTTGCATGGAAGTTCTAAACAGGCAGCATGAGGCAGGAGTTGTCATTGTGACTGCTGGTGTAACTACATCTGAGGAGCCAATTTACCATTCTAATGACCCCACTTCTTTCTCTGGTTGTGTGGAATACAATTACTATGAAAGTATTACAGTTTTATGGGACTTCCATGATACTTCTTTCATGTAACAAACTAGTGCTGGACAGAACATGGGTTACAAAGCAGCATGATAGCCAGATTTCCACCAGGTGTAAGGAAAGCCTTACATGCACATTATGTTGTGACAGGAAATTTAGTCATGCTTATTTCTTTATTTGTAGGTATTAGCTTTCCAAATGACAAGTCAAACATACAAATGTACAAATATACAGTAACATATGAAAAATTCTACAATTTAAAGAAATCATTTTGATGCAGTATCCCATATTCTAATGTTTTTGATGAAAAGAATGTGTCAAGGTGGATTGCAACCTTCCCACTTCTTTTACATTCATGGACTTACTTGGTATGCACAGCCAATCTTCTTCTCTGGATAGCCGGCTACATCAGTCTCCAAACAACCTTCTTCTCCAAAGAACGATGCTAGTGAAAGGAACATTTAAGACTCACTCTCTCTCTCTACTCGTGAAACAAGTAGGTACTCAAAGAATACTTTTAGTTCACTGTCGGTATATTTCAACTTCCATAAAGAACAAAATTATCATTTATCAAATAAATATTCGACTTCTTGTAAGTCACTCATGTCGTCTCACATTAGACACTATTAAGATACATTTACAACATAGTTGGTTTAACAACCACTTGCCTCTAGCAAGTCTGTGTTTAAAGTTACTAAAAATCTTTTTCCTCAGTTGTTCTTTCGTCACTAACAGTAGTCACAGTTACAAAACAGCACAGAATAACACAGAAGTTCCTTAATTCTGCCATGCGCTTTCATTACGACTTCCATGGACCGACCGACAAGTACTTGTCGGTGTCATTTGACCGCCGTGTTTACAGTCTTCTCACGATAAACTCTGGACCTGCACACACAGATAGGTGATGTGTTTGAGACGGTGGAAGGCCGAGTGGTTCTAGAATTTATGCCAAAATTCTCGAAGCACTGCATGTGTCCCCCTACCCGTGTCAGATTGAACATGTGATATTTTATTATACAGTCATTATGTACATTAATATCACACATAATAACAGTTCACATTTCAACAGTATACATTTGTTTTTCTTTTAATAATTGTGAGGACTAGATATTTTTTTTTCTGTTTTCTGCTATCTTTCGTATCATAAACTCCAGGTGTTCATGACATATGAGTAATCTACTTCCTGTTCTCAGCTTTTGTACTACCTTATGTGCATGTGTGCATATTTTCGTATGTACACACATTCTTTCCCCTACAACACCTGGCAGTTCTCATCTCACAACAGGTTTCTAGTCTGTAATTTCAATGTTTGTGTATGAGGGTATTCTTGTGTGTGTGAATGTGTGTTCATGAAGAAACCATAAAGGACTTCAGCAATAGAAGTTAGTCAATATGGAAAGAGGGAAAGAATAGATAGGTCCTCAAATAAATGAGAAGTAAGAAAGAAAAAAAAAAAGATGTGGTTGCTAAGATCGAAGAAGAGAAAGAAGATAGCCCCAAAGACAGGAAACCCTTCCCCCACCCCCCTAACCCCAGGATCCCTACTTCTCAGGTACTTATTGAGACACTGGAGGAGATTTGGTGTTAAATCGTCTCCTACAGAATGGACATTACCACCTTCATCCTTGAGGTCCTTGAACAAAATCTTAGCAATCCTATGGAAACAGCAAATGCTGAAGACTCAGGCACACTTGTCTGTGAAGGTTGTTTGACAGGTGTAATGTATGTTTTGTGTTAACCATGATTTTTCTGTTCTCATAAACCATGGTTATATCTACAATACCCACCCCTTTCAAACTTTATATGAACCCTCCCATCTACATCACATTTCATAAAAGGTAAAAAATATTTTATAAGAAATAGAAAATTTGTACATTATGGTATCACATTTGTTTAGCTAGTCACACACTTTCTACAAACATAATATTCCATTCAGTTCACTTTATCTAAATATCACTTTCTACCTGTGATTCTGTAGATTTTTTCTATATGACTGTCATATCCGGTTTTCTAAGATATAAAATTACAGGATAGTGTAAGATTTTAGGAACAGATGACAGAGTAGTTCAAGATTTTAAAGGAATTCGATGCAGGAAAACTGTTTTGGAAGAAACACCGAAAACAACTAGGGATCCGACAATCGTCACTCTGCCCGTTAACTCAGAATGTTAACATCCCTGGGGGACAGATGACTCTGCCTGGGTCCCATGGATCTGATATTAACATTTCTTGTGCACTGGCAAACCAGTAATTTTTTTAAAATCTCTTTCGAACATCTTCCCAAGAGGAAAAATTCTCAATATTCACCGTTCTCCATTCTGAGGCCTCTCCTACTAGATACCCCACAGCAAATTCGATGTTTTTAGAATCTTCCCAATTATTTGACAAAGCTTGATTTAATCTTTTCAATATATGGGGTGGATGTACATCTCCCTCTGGCTTAAATTTAGGAAATTACCTAGATAGTTCTGAATTAGCCCCCCATTGTAGATCAGTCATTACTTCAGTAGTCAATACCATGTTAGGGGAAGTCACCTTCTTGTCTACTTTATCCTGGATAAGTTTAAATTCTTTCCACAAGTCATCTATATCCTTTTGGGTATCTGAAAGTTTGGAAGAGACAATAGGCAATACGTTCCCGGAGGTTACTCCTGCGACAACGTTTCGATCTATCATTCCTCTACCTGTTCCTCCAAACTACTTACATTTATGATGTCTGAGTTTGCTATTTTCTCTTTGAAATTTCTTTCTACATTATCTACTCATATACAGGGTTATTACAAATGATTGAAGCAATTTCACAGCTCTACAATAACTTTATTATTTGAGATATTTTCACAAAGCTTTGCACACACATACAAAAACCCAAAAAGTTTTTTTAGGCATTCACAAATGTTTGATATGTGCCCCTTTAGTGATTTGGCAGACATCAAGCCGATAATCAAGTTCCTCCCACACTTGGCGCAGCATGTCCCCATCAATAAGTTCGAAAGCATCGTTGATGCAAGCTCGCAGTTCTGGCACGTTTCTTGGTAGAGGAGGTTTAAACACTGAATCTTTCACATAACCCCACAGAAAGAAATCGCATGGGGTTAAGTCGGGAGTGCGTGGAGGCCATGACATGAATTGCTGATCATGATCTCCACCACGGCCGATCCATCGGTTTTCCAATCTCCTGTTTAGGAAATGCTGAACATCATGATGGAAGTGCGGTGGAGCACCATCCTGTTGAAAGATGAAGTCGGCGCTGTCGGTCTGCAGTAGTGCCATGAGCCAATTTTCCAGCATGTCCAGATACATGTGTCCTGTAACGTTTTTTTTGCAGAAGAAAAAGGGGCTGTAAACTTTAAACCGTGAGATTGCACAAAACACGTTAACTTTTGGTGAATTGCGAATTTGCTGCACGAGTGCGTGAGGATTCTCTACCGCCCAGATTTGCACATTCTGTCTGTTCACTTCACCATTAAGAAAAAATGTTGCTTCATCACTGAAAACAAGTTTCGCACTGAACGCATCCTCTTCCATGAGCTGTTGCAACCGCGCCGAAAATTCAAAGCGTTTGACTTTGTCATCAGGTGTCAGGGCTTGTAGCAATTGTAAACAGTAAGGCTTCTGCTTTAGCCTTTTCCGTAAGATTTTCCAAACCATCGGCTGTGGTACGTTTAGCTCCCTGCTTGCTTTATTCGTCGACTTCCGCGGGCTACGCGTGAAACTTGCCCGCACACGTTCAACCGTTTCTTCGCTCACTGCAGGCCGACCCGTTGGTTTCCCCTTACAGAGGCATCCAGAAGCTTTAAACTGCGCATACCATCGCCGAATGGAGTTAGCAGTTGGTGGATCTTTGTTGAACTTCGTCCTGAGGTGTCGTTGCACTGTTATGACTGACTGATGTGAGTGCATTTCAAGCACGACATACGCTTTCTCGGCTCCTGTCACCATTTTGTCTCACTGTGCTCTCAAGCGCTCTGGCGGCAGAAACCTGAAGCGCGGCTTCAGCCGAACAAAACTTTATGAATTTTTCTATGTATCTGTAGTGTGTTGTGACCATATGTCAATGAATGGAACTACAGTGAATTTATGAAATCGCTTCAATCATTTGTAATAGCCCTGTATTAATGCCTGTAATTTGCGACTGGATTATTGGCATTAACTTATCTTGCTTTTCAACACTCTCTTGTAAAGTATGCAATCCCTACTTTCCAGCCTTGAACTTAACGTTACATACATTCTCAAATGATGCTAACTTTTCATTGATTTCAGATTCTACCATATTACATTTTTCCTTAATATCAAATTCTAATTTTTTTGTCAAATCCTGAAAATTATCATTCTGTTTTTGGTTGAATTCAGTAAACATTTGATTCAAATAAATGTTTAAGGAATCGGTTAGGTCATTCTTTAAATCTAATTTAATATTTTCAACTTTACTGTTTAGGATATCAAATTCAGTCTTTAAAGTATCCATGCCTTCGCATAGATTACTAAATTCTCTACTCTCTACGTCAACCTTGGCACTTAACAAACCTAGATTGGTTGCTTGACTATTCAAGGTATCACTCTGGTTCTTTAGATCTTCACTCTGTGCATCTAATTTATCATTTAATTGAGCATTTTGAGCTTTGATCAGATTTACTAACGCAGACCAGTCTGGCCCTTCTTTACTAATTTTCATAGCTATAACTGGTTCTGAAGTTTCCCCAACTTGCTGTTCTTGATCCATAATTATACAAGCTTTAGACCTTGTGAGCATCTAAAAATCAACTTTAAGTATAATAACTACACTAATAAAGTTCATTCAACAGTTTATACAACATTGTATTAAAGCAATAAAGTTTGGTTTTATGATCACCCAACGTATAATTTGGGCTGCGTCGATGAGCGGATGTATAATCAGCACCGGTGAACAGCAACTGGTGCTGGTGGCATTGGTTGTTGGTTTCTGTGTAGGTGTTGGTGAGCGGATGAGGAAGTAGGTCAGCACCAGTGAACAGCAACTGGTGCCTGCGGCGTTGGATGTTGGTTTCTGTGGCTGCGTACCCACAATGTGTGAGAGCTGTATACTCCCCAGTACCTTCTTAGTTGTATCGCTCTAGGCATATCTCTTCTTAGTCTAATACATCAAGATCTTCTCTGTGGTTTTCCACGTTGTGACTTTCTCATGTCTTCTCCCTTATTTGCACTTACAAATTCTCGCCATCGGATATTTGGGAAGAATCCAATTCCATGAAATGGTTCTCTTGTCTTGTTATGCTCAGTTGCTATGGCAACACTTGATAGCTTTTTCTCTCATTTTCGTCTCAGAATTCCTTTTTTCCTTTGGTCCTTTCACACCGGGTGCTACGTTCTAATGTTTTTGACAACAAGAATGGGTGAAGTTGGATTACAACCTTCCCACTTCTTTTACACTCATAGACTTACTTGGTATGCACAGCCGATCTTCTTCTCTGGACAGTCAGCTGTGTCAACCTCCAAAAAAACTTCTTATCCAAAGAATGATGCTAGTGAAAGGAACATTTAAGACTCACTCTCTCTCTCTCCCCCTCTACTCATGAAATAAGTAGGTACTCAAAGATTACTTTTAGTACACTGTCGGTATATTTCATCTTCCATAAAGAACAAAATTATCATTTCTCACATAAATATTTGACTTCTTGTAAATCAGTCATGTCATCTCACATTAGACGCAATTAAGGTACATTTACAACATAGTTGGTTTAACAACCACAGAAATCATGAACATGTCTTGTCTCTAGCAAGTCTGTGTTAAAAGTTACTAAAAATCTTTTTCCACTCAATTGTTCTTTCATCACTAACAATAGTGATGGTTACAAAAAGCACGGAATAACACAGAAGTTACTTGGTTCTGCCGTGCACTTTTATTACGACTTCCATGGACCGACCGACAAGTACTTGTTGGTGCCGTTCGACCGCCTTGTCTACAGTCTTCTCACGATAAACTTCGGACCTGCACATGCAGACAGGTGACACTCAGTAGATAGGGTTCCTTTCTCCCCACTCACATCTAAAATATGATGCGTTTGAGATGATGGAAGGCTGAGTGGTTCTAGAATTTATGCTGAAATTCTCAAAACACTACAATATTACAAATCTGTATTAGTGTTAACTTCATTTTCTGGGAAACCTTCTCCTGGAGCAATGTTGGATTATATGCTCTATGGTCTATTATGTTGCTCCATAATCACATTCAGGATGCTGTGAGTACTTCATCTGTATAGACTTCTTTGATCCTGGTTAGATCACACAAAATCCTCCAGATCAGTTAAGACACTGGATTTTATTTAGTAGGATCTTCATAGATATTACAGTGTAAATCTTTGTTAATCTTCCATCCTGTTGCTACAAGAAAAAGTGTTGAGGCTACAGCAAGACATCATCTTGCCACACAGGTTTGTTGTAGTTCAGGTAGATATTCTTGAGAGTGAGGGGGCATGAAACTATTTCATTCTTTAATGTTGACCTGTTGCCATCTCAGACATGGAGGAATGATATTTGCTAGTGAACTGTGTGGGTTTAGATTTCAGCATTCCAGTTACACTGCTCACTGACTTAAGTTTATCTACATCTATCTTGTTGATGTGCCTACTCTTGCCTGTACTAGTGCATTCCCCAGGTTGTTTCTGTCAGTTTCTCTATTATGTTGTATCTGACCCTTAGTTTTTTTTGTTGAGTTAGCTTCAGCCATTGGTGTATGATGCTCTGTGATACCAAATGTAGCATCTTCCTTTTCTATTTGGTTTATTTTTAATACGATTTTCATTTATGAAAGCACACTTGTGCATAATGTTCTCATTAGATACACAGATGTCCATAGAGATTAATTAGGCTGTGTTGGTAGTTTTATCTCTGGAAGATGTCTTTGTTTACCTGTCATGCAAAATTTTGATGATAGGTTCACTAATTTGAATTAAAAGAAATTTGCCATCTCACAGCATATAAAGCTCTCATGTGCCCACATTAAAAATAAAAATGTTAGTTTATCCTTCTTCATAACTGTCTTTAATCTCACGATTTATTTAATATCAAAAGTCAATATTAAATTTTGTAAGAATTTTCAACTCCAGTTTCCAGAGATAAGTGACATTATGTCTGGACTGCAGACAAAGTCACAAACAAACAACTATTTGGATACATAAGATATTTTTACATTTTTTTCCTGTCCAGATTATCAGACAACTTGGGAGTTGATAAATGTCAACCATTCGCAGACCCATTTAGCAGTAAACTTTGAATCTGAAGTCCCATAAACATGGAATGGAAAGCAATTGTTGAAATGATTAATATGTTGTTGTTTTTTCATACCATTAGAAATAACTGCATCAATCCAGTCTCTGAACTGAAGACCACAACAACAACATTAGAAATAAACTATCTGTTTCATGTAATAAAATCCCGAACATAAAAACTGAGAATGTGAAGGATCTGTGGGAAGACAGATGAATTGTCTGCCAATATCAAAGAAACATCAGTCACATTAATCTCAGACATTGCTTGTCCTCACAGATCAGAAATAGAAAAGTTTAACATGATATTAGTAAACTGCAGGAACATCTGTAGTAGGTTTCCATAATTAGAACACTTATTAAAGAGATAATAATGTCCAGATAGTATTAGGAACAGAAAGTTGGTTGAAACCATAAGTGAATAGGAATGAAATCATGAATTCAGATTGGAATACTTATCATAAGGATTGAGCAAACAATGGAAAGTGCAGGAAGACATAACAACAAAATGAAAAGTATGGATAACTACTCACCACATAGAGATGGTGTTGAATTGCAGACAGACACAATGAAAAGACTGCTAGACATTTAAGCTTTCTTCTTCTGAAGTAGAACACACAAGCACATTCAGCACAACTCACACACACTTGGCTACTGTCTCCAGCTCCTGTTGAGTCCCTGCAGCCAGAGACAGTAGCCATGTGTGTATGAGTTGGCTGGTTGGTTGCTTGATTTAAAAGAAAGGTGGGAAGAGACCAAACTGTGAGGTCATTGGTCCCTTGTTCCCGGTAAAATAATTACATAAGGAAAAGAAGTAAAAGAAAGGAGATGTACAGCACAATAACAGGAAAAAGGAAGAACCAGAAGAATGACAGAAGGACAACCAACACTACTATGGACAAAACAGGAAAAGAAAGTCACAGAGAGAGAAGCAAGAAACAGGTAGAAGAGGTAAAAACAAGAGAGCAGATGACCATGGCTGGCCAACCACGAGAATGAAAAGGAAAAGTCAGCCACTCTGCAACACATTAAAACAACCTCCCTAAAAGCAATACATTGGAAAACATGAAGGGGAAAAGGACATGCACTAAAACTCATATAGAATGATAAAACACACTGTCACATATAAAACATAAAACTATATTAACCGATGAGACACTGTCAGCTAAAATTAATGGCAACAAGTCCGGTAACTGAAGAGTCCATCGCAGGACAGCCAAAGAAAGACAGCTCAACAAGATATAGGCCACTGTCAGCTGGGCGCCTTACCAACACTGAGATGGGTCATCACAGTGCAGGCAGTAGGTGTGTGTCACCCAGGCGTGGCCATGTGGAGCCGGCAGAGAACCACAGAGTCCCTGAAAGAGGTCCACATGGACAACTGCCACACATTTGTAGTCTCCTTAATGGCACGCAGTTTGTTGTGCATGCTGAGGTTATGCCATTTCATCTCCCAAAGATGAAAAACCTTGCGGCGTCTACCAAAGCTGCAAAACCTTGCGGCATAGTACTGAACTCAGGTCAGTTGCAGAGAGGCTGATCTCCATAAGCGGTTTCCATGTAACCTATTTCACCAGCCTGTCGGCCTGGGGTCCAGACAAACACCACTGAATGATCGGACTATTCCAGGGCACAGATGAACTCATGGATGGTTGCTACCAAAGGATGATGAGGGCAGCACTGGTCGATAGCTTGTAGGCTGCTCTAGGAGTCAGTACATAGAAGAAATGACTCCCCCAGGGCATGAACGGATGTGTTCAATAGCAAGAGATATATCCACCAGCTCAGCAGTGAAAACACTGCAGCCATCAGGCAAGGAATGCTGTTCAGTATGTCCTCCAAGCACATATGCAAAGCCGACCTGACTATCAGCCATTGAGCTGTAGTGTAAACCACTTTGTGGCCTCAGTACATATCGAGTATCAAGAGGAAGTGGCAGCAGAGAGCTGCAGGGTTAACTAAGTTCTTAGGGCGATGTGAAAAGCCTATGTGTACACCATGGAGGTGTACGTGAATGGACCTCAAGTATAGGTGGTAAAGGCAAGGACTCCTGTTCAGAAGGAAGGGATCAGACACTAACTGCAATTGGAAACCCTGACCTGGGCTGCCAAATTGGAAACCCTGACCTGGGCTGCCAATGCAAGAGATGAACCACCATGGGTGGGAAAAGGAGAGAGTGATTCAGATGCACAGGAGAATTACGAATGTGTGCAATATAACTGGCCAGTAGTTGTGCATGCCTAACTTGCAATGGAGGGACTTCGGTCTCCACAAGGACACTGGTCACTGGACCCATCCTTAAAGCTCCTGTCTCTAGGTGAACGCAACAAAGGTGCAATGGGTCAAGTAAACGTAATGCTGAGGGCACCGCCGAACCATAAGCCAGACTCCCACACTCAAGGTGGGATTGAACAAGGGCTCTGTAGAACTGCAGCAGCATAGAGCGATCTGCACCCCAGTTGCTCAGGCAGTGGAGGGCATTGAGATGCTGCCAGCACTTCTGCTTAAGCTGACAAAGGTGAGGAAGCCAAGACAACTGGGTGTCGAAAACCAGACCTAAGAATCGATATGTCTCAACTACAGTGAGTGGATCATCATTAAGGTAAAGGTCTGGTTTTGGATGAATGGTACGATGCTGACAGAAGTGCATAACACACAACTTTGAGGCCAAAAACTGGAAACCATGGGCTACAGCCTATGACCGCACCTCGTGGATGGCTTCCTGTAGGTGCCGCTCAGCAACACCAGCACTGGTGGAGCGGTACGAAATGTAGAAGTTGTTTGCATACAGAGAAGGTGAGATGGACGGCCCTACAGCTGATGCTAGACCATTAATGGCCACTAAAAACAGAGAGACACTCGATACAGAGACCTGCAGGACCCCATTCTGCTGGATATTGGAGAACTAAGGGAGGCACCAACTTGGACACGGAAAGTACCAAACGACAGGAAATTTTGGTTACATTAGGGAGTAGGCCTCGGAGACCCTACTTGTATAATGTGGCAGGGATATGATGTTGCCAGGTCGTGTCATACACTTTTCATAAATCAAAAAGGATGGCAACCAGGTGTTGGCGTCTGGAAAAGGCTGTTTGTATGGTAGACTTGAGGGACACAAGATTATCAGTGGTAGAGCAACCCTGGCAGAAGCCGCTCTGACATGGAGCCAGTAGGTCACGTGACTCCAGGACCCAACCCAACCGCCGACACACCATACGTTCCAGCAGCTTATAAACAACATTGGTGAGGCTGATGGGCCAATAGCTATCCACATAAGCGGATTTTTACTGGGTCTGAGCAACAGAATGATGGTGCTCTCCAGCCACTGCAATGGAAAGACGCCATCGCACCTGATCCAGTTGAAGATGAGATGATGTCGCTTGTAGTCAGAGTGTTTAATCATCTGACTGGATCCGATCTGGCCCAGGAGCTGTGTCGGGGCAATGTGCAAGGGCACTGAGGAGCTCCCACTCTGTAAATGGGGCGTTATTGGATTCACTGTGGCATGTAGTGAACGAGAGGACTTTCCCTTCCAGCTGCCATTTGAGAGTGCGAAAGGCTGGGGGGGGGGGGGGGGGTCATTTGCCAATGCAGAGGCTTGAGCATAGTGCTCAGCAAAGCGCTCGGCAATCACGTTTCTGTCGGTAGATAACACACCATTTATGTTAACACCAGGAACACCTTTTGGGGTCTGGTACCCAAAAACAAGTTTGATCTTTGTCCAGACTTGGGAAGGTGATGTATGGCACCCAATGGTCGAGACATATCTCTCCCAACACTCCTGCTTCCATTGTTTGATTTGGCGAACGCGGGCACTGAGCCATCTAAAGGCTATGAGGTTCTCCAGGGAAGTGTGCTGTTTATGCCACTGTAGAGCTCGCCGACGCTGCTTAATTGCTTCAGCGACTACTGGCGACCACCAATGGACTGCCTTTCACCGGGGCCACCCTAAAGAGCGAGGGATCGGTTTTTCTGCCTCAAAAACGATTGTTGTAGTCACCTGCTCAACCACCACATCGATGTTACCATGTGGGGGAGATTCAACAGTGACAGCAGAGGTGAAAGTTCCCCAGTTCGCCTTGTTTAAAGCCCATCTGGATAGGCATCCATGGGCCTGACACCAGGGCAGTGACAGGAAGATGGGAAAGTGGTCATTACAACACATGTTGTCATGTGCTCTCCACTGGATAGATTGGAGAAGTCCTGGGCTACAGATTGAGAAATCAGTGGCCGAGTAACTACCACGAGCCACACTGAAATGTGTGGTGGCCCCAGTATTTAAGAGGCAGAGGTCGAACAGAGACAGTAAAGTTTCGACATCTCTGCCTCAGCCAGTAAGCACGATGCCATCCCACAAGGTGTTATGGGCGTTAAAATCTCCCAAAAGTAGGAAAGGTTTAGGGAGTTGGTCAATCAGTGCAGTTAATACATCAGGGATGCTGCACCATCTGGAGGAAGATATACATTGCAGACAGTTATTTCCCGTGTCATCCTTATTCTGACAGCCACAGCTTCAAGAGGGGTTTGAGGGGGCATAGGTTCACTACAGACTGAGTTTAGGGCATAAATGTAAACTCCATCTGACACTCGATTATAGTCGCTACGGCTTATAGTCATGGAGGGGTCCGCATTTCGGGAACCAGGTTTCCTGGAGGTTAAAGCAGAAAGCAGGTGTAAAATTTAACAGTTGCCATAACTCAGCCAGGCAGTGGGAAAAACCGCTGCAATTCCACTGGAGGATGATGTCATCGTGAGACAGAAAAGGCATGGAACATTCAGTGAGGCAGTTTACGCCTCAGGGTCACATGCTGCCACCAACTTCTTGCCTGAGCAGCCTATATCCATTGTGTCTGAGGTTCCAGTGATATTTAGGTCTCAGCAGACACCATAATTTCCATCTCCTTCACAGATGCAGAGCTTGTAGCTAGCGGTGGTGTGGGTGCCACCACAATTCTCTTGGTCTTGGGGACCTTCTTTTCGGACTTCTCTCACTGCTTCTTGGGTTTCCCTGGCTGGGACTTCATTGATTCAGTCTCCAGGACTGAGGATGAGCGTGAAGCGCTATGACCAGCTGATTTTGGGCTCTTCAGCCACTGGCCGGTGTCATTTTTCCCACTAGCAGAAACCTGGGAAGGGAGTGACCCTAGGGACCCCTTCCTAGCGAGAGGAGCCGAAGAGGACTTATGCTTCTCCGGCTCAGAAGTGGGGATTGATATTCCTGATGGTTGGGGCGTGTTGCTCCCAAAGTAGGTTGTGCGGGAGCAACAGGGGGGGAAGTGCACCCCACCGTCAAGGGGGCAGGGGTAGTCTTGTGGTTCTGAGAGGTGACAGGAATGCAAGGAACTGATGGGGTGACAACTGGTCTCGTAGCGGCAGCATAAAAGGTGGTCATAGCAACAGGATGTAGGCGCTCAAATTTCCTCTTAGCCTCAGTGTAGGTCAGTTGGTCCAGGGTCTTATATTCCATGATTTTCCTCTCTTTCTATAAAGTCCTGCAGTCTGGTGAGCAAGTTGAATGATGCTCTCTGCAGTTGACACAGATGGGAGGTGGGGCACATGGAGTATTGGGAGTGATGGATGTCCACAATCTCGACATGTGATGCTGGAAGTACAGTGGGAAGACATATGGCTGAACTTCCAGCACTTAAAGGACTGCATTGGTGGAGGGATATATGGCTTGATGTCACAGTGGTAGACCATCACCTTGACCTTCTCGGACAATGTGTCACTCTCGAAGGCCAAGATGAAGGCACTGGTGGCAACCTGATTATCCCTCGGACCTCAATGGATGCACCGGATGAAATGAACACCTCACCACCCTAAATTGGCATGCAGCTCGTCGCCAGATTGCAAAAGAAGGTCCTTGTGGAATATAATACCCTGGACCATATTTAAGCTCTTATGGGGGTGATGAGAACAGAATCATCCCCCAACTTGTCACAAGTGAGTAATGCCTGTGATTGGGCAGAAAATGCTGTTTTTATCAAGGCTGACCAAGAGTGCATTTTGGACAAGCCCTCCACTTCCCCAAACTTGTTCTCCAGATGATCCACAAAAAACTGAGGCTTCTTGGGCATGAAAGATTCTCTTGTACTTACGATGTACTAGGGCGAATAAGCTTCACTGCTATCCTTAGCCTGGTGTTCCTCCCATGGTGTGGCCAGGGAGGGAAATGATTTGGGGTCATATTTCTTAGCACTGAAGTTAGACTTTGCCCTCTTGGAGACTGCTGGCGGCGGACCATAGCAGGAGATGACATACTATGCTTCATGGAGTGTCGTCCGCCCTGATGCCACCCATTCCAACCAGGGGCCCTCCCCACGGGCACCACCCAATCTCAGCAAGGGCCATCTGGCACGATGGGCATCTACTCCATGGCATACTTGGGGAGTTAAGGGCACAGGCATCAGCAGAGCGATCCTTGTGTTGTCAGTACGACCAACAGGGTACATTTCGGCCCCACCACAACGGATTGGCTACTATGCTGGATATCAGGAGCAAAAGAGCTAAGAAGTGCATTATTGTCATCAGCACAGAAAGCGATACTGCCCAGTGAATGGAGAAAAATGCACCTTGGCGGGTGATCTTGCCCAACAGGTGGAGAATGAGCAGAAATGCAGATTTGTGTCAACGAAGGATGCGAGAGGTCTCAGCACATGATGGACATGATGCACCATGTAAGGCGTCCTTCCCCAATTGGCTTGCTCTTCGGGAAAATTTGGAAAAATGGAGGTCAAACCCTATGGGGGACCATCATATAAAGGCCAAAACATGTGAAACTCCTTTTAGTTGCCTCTTACGATAGGCAGGAATACTTTGGGCCAGCTGTGCATGAGTTGTGCTTATGTGATAACATGTACCTGTGTATATATGTTCTATTTCAGAAGGAGGACTTTTTTTGTCTGCTTTAGCAGTGTTTTCAATGTGCCTGTCTGCAGCTCAGTGACACCTCTATGTGGTGAGTAGCAAGCTATCCTTTTCATATTATTTTAGTGAAATGTTAGCTGCCAAAGATGGCAAAGAATCTGGTGCTATCTATTGAGCCTATCACAGATCCTGAATGTGAATTAATAATGGAGAACAATGTCCCTCACTGCGAAGATCACAAAATGAGGCGAGAATAGAAGAGTTAAACTGAGTCAGTCAGATTTAAAAGATATGCTGGCCAGCCCACTGGTAACATTGAGGACATTCCATGGAAGATAAGTTTGCTAATATACCAGCATGAAAAATTATTACAAGATGCTTTAGTTTCTGAACTATTGGACTGTTGTAGGAAAAAAGTGAAACAATCTGTAATTGAATGTTTTATTATTATTCTCATATCAGTAACATACATAAAAAACAGTTTACACAATTCTTGACAAAGCAGAACAGTTTATATAATCTTTGACCAAAATTTGGCCATTTCCAATGCATTTTCCTTTGCCTGGTGAAGGTCATCTTTTGTGCAGGTGACTGGTCATGGTTGACATCCAAGCAAATGTTGAACAGTCTGTTCTTCCCTGCAGTCACTTTGGGTTTTTTTTTATTCATTGTATCCTCATTTTGCCAGGTTAACCTGTGGTTTTCCCACTCCTGACCTCAACTTTTCAAGGACTTTCACATTGGCCAGTTCTCGTCATAAACAGGGATAAAGTTTCTGAAAATCTTTTCCAACCAGGAGGAGGGGATGTCTCAGCCTTCCATAATTGCAGCCTGGCTTCTTCATCAGTGGTTGTTAGTTTCTCTGAGGTTATGAAGAAACTTTTCCTTGACCTTAGTCGTTGGGGGTAGGTTTGTTGCCCATGCAAGGGATGTGTTTTTTCCTGCTCCAGTTTCATTCTTTGCCTGTCTGCTGCTATTTCTCTTCAAACAAGAGGTGCACAATCCCTGCAAGGTGGCACAGCCATTCAACTCGAGTTGACTTCAAGCAGCCTGCTATAATTGTGCATGTGTCGTTTAGGGCAGTAACCACCTGTTTGACATGTGTTGACTTATACTATGCAGGACAGGCATACTGTGCAGTGGAGTGGCATAATGCCATTGCACAAGTTTGGATGTTTTCAACTTGACTGCCCCACTGTGATCCAGACAGTTCTATCAGTAGGTTGTTCCTGGTGGAGACTTTTGATTTGAAATTCATGCATTGTTTTTTGAGCATTAGAGATCTGTCAAGTGTTACTCCTAGACATTTTGGAGTATTGCAGTGTTTCAATGTACATGCTGACCATTGTATCTTTAACTTGCGGGTGGTTTCCAATGTTTCTCAAATGGAAAGCACTCCCATGTGTTTGATTGGTTTCGTTTAAGCTAGTTTATTCTGTAGTACTTTGACAGATCTTCAAGAGCACTCTTTAGTGTACTGATATTAAGCTATATGAGAAGAATCTAAGAGCCATTCTGGTTGCAGGTGCAGAAATGGGAATTGTTGTTGTTGTTGTTGTTGTTGTTGTTGTTGTTGTTGTCTTCAGTCCGAAGACTGGGTTGATGCAGAGCTCTACATCCACTCTATCCTGGCAAGCCTCATCATCTCCAAATAACTACTGCAAACTACATCCTTCTGAATCTGCTTACCATGTTCATCTCTTGGTCTCCTCGTATGAATTTTACCTCCCAAATTTCCCTCCAATTGGTGATTCCCCAATGTATCAGAATGTATCCTATCAATTGATCTCTTCTTTTATTCAAGTTCCACCACAAATTTCTTGTCTCCCCATTTCTGTTCAGTACCTCCTCCTAGTCACACGATCTGTCCATATGATCTTCAGCATTCTTCTGTAGCACCACATTTTAAAGGCTTCTTTCTTTTCTTACCTAAACTGCTTATTGTCCTTATTTCATTTCCATACAAGGCTACATTTCATACAAATACCTTCATAAAAGAACAGAACCGAAAATATCATAGTGATACTAGTGCTAGGCAAGGGAAAAAGAGCAATGACTGCAAAATTTGTATTCTGTACTGCAGCTGACGAATGCATACTTAATGCAGAACAATGTAATACATATGACAAAGTAATACATCTAAATAGACAAATTCAATACAACATGAAAATAAAAAACTAAACTTACCATACACAAACTCCTCCACAAAAAAACCAAAGCTCACCTAGAAAGACATCAAGAAAAATCACTTACACAAGAAACACAACATCCCGTAAAAACAGATATACATACAAATATAAAAACCAAAAAGTTCACATTAACAAAATGGAGAAAAATAATAGAAAAAGATAGCCACAGAAGAAAATTATCTAGCATAAGAAAATGAAGAATGATGGGTCAACCCCAGAAAATGGAAATCAGTATTTTAACCATCCCCATCAAACCCACTCTTTTCCTTAATTATCAGTTACACTCCCCACCCACCAACCCAACTTGGACAATACATTTGCCCAACATGTTTAAGGAAACACTTAAATGGATAATATGTATTGGGTACATTATGTATATTCATCTAAATGGCTCTGTAGTGTCGAAATGCATCATGTCCCCCTCCCTACAACAGATTTCATGGCTGACCAATAACCTTCTATCGACTGGTACAACCTCAAATTGACGAAGATCTGAATTCAGTATTATGACTCATGACAAGATGCTGAAATCCCCTATTCCCCAAATCTCTATATGAAGAAAAACCATCGGAAATAACTACAGAACACACTGCAACATGGTCTGCAATTAATTTCACTAACACTTTCTTCATTCAACTAGGAACAATTTTAAAAACTACAGCATCACATTGTGCACCTGAAATTATTGCCCCCCAAACCCATAACCCCAGCGCAGGAGTTGTACTTTGTTTTACCAAAATGAAACTCATCAATTTCGACTACAAACCCCCCCCCCCCCCCCCCCAAAAGTCCCCTATACTTTATATATTCCCCATAAACTTCCCTATAAAATGAATACCAGTCTAAAATGGAACTCTCACTCACATGACATTCATGCACACACAACCACACAAGATACCTCAAACACCAACAGTAGGTAATTTTTATTATTCCCTCAAGGCCAGCTTCGATTTCTCAAACCATGCTCCTCGTCTAATTGAGCGACATAGTCGATCCCCTTGCTACACCTCCATAGGAATAAATCTTGAGTACAATGAGCAGACACACGTTTGCAGGCGCATATGTTCGCCGCACTCACGACATCAAACGTAATCGGCAAGAAGACCAGACATTTGCAAAAGTCGAATGCTTGCCATCATCTCTATGCCCAAAACCTGCTGTAAGTCTTCCTTATTCATGGGAATAGATAAATCCATAACTACAAACGAAAATAAGAAACTAAACATTCTTCTAAATGAAAAGCTATTGTTTCAAATTATCTCAAACTCACTAAGAATGAAATTAAGTATGGTACCGAAAAAATTGTAAAGAACCAATTATATAAAACAGCACAAACGAAAAAATCTTACGTGATGTCTAGCGCTGTCTTTTAAAAACACATTCGTTTATTTCAATTTCCAATGCTGACGCTTATCCACAGGAGACAAACAATTTATTATCTATGGCTCGAAAGTAAAGATATTAATATCTATGAGCAACCTATGACGTCATTGGTCAAAGCCAACAGGAGAAGCATGGGTGAATTGTAAGAACGAGATAACACAGTTAAACGAACGTGTAACAAGTTTACAATTCAAAATCGGTGCCCTAAAAGAGGATATCAAAAAACTTCAAACGGGAAAAAGTGAGACGCTAATGAAACAAGAAGACTCGATCTCTTTGTAGAGATTGATGGGAGAAGATAGCATTCAGGAAGTGAAATCTAAAAGTGAAACCATATTGCAGCAAAACAATGTGCGTGTATCAAATGCAACAAATTATGGAATAAAGCCATCTGACAAAAATATGGTGCAAAAAACTATAAGTAAACAAAAAGGCGTGTGCACAAACAGTTATAGTGTGTTAGTGAAAAATAATGGCCAAAAGCATGCAAATGAATCAAGCTTGCCTCATAATAATGTACAAGTGTCACATTCTCAAATAAAACGATGAACCTAATGTCGTATGCAAAAACAGATTCAGTGTGCTAGCAGAAACAACGAAAGGACCAAGTGATGTAAATGTTCAACCGAAAGTTTCAAAACTGAAAACAACAAACAACAGTCAATGTGTAAAACATACTCCACTACAAGAAGTTACTTGATACATTGACACATGGGTAAACCAAGGAAGTTGTAACTCTTGCATTATTCTAGCTGGAGCAAATGATGTCTACAAAAACGAGGCAACATTTGTCTTTAAATCTTTAAAAGAAACATTGGAAAAGATCACAGACAAGAAAGCATTCATAACAAGCACACCTCTGAGACATGACCTCATGAAAGCATCATGTGTGGACGCAGAAATTAAAGCAACTAAGCAAAAGATCGAAAAAATTTGTAAGTTTTTCAGTAATGCAACATATATTAATGCAGACAGCCAAAAAAGAGAAGACTTCACTACCCTTGGAATGTATAGAAACATGAAAGGCAAAGAAGCACTATGCGATGCAATACTGAAACAATTGAATCAAAATCAGCCTGGCCTAATGCGACCTACAATTATAGCAGCAGCAACGGAATCATCAGCGTCAACTGAATAACCAGATGCTCCAATGATTCTAGACAAAGCTGAAGAAACAGGAATAGGATCTCCAACAAGTTTAGCTACAGTGCCCCAAGTTAAAACTTTAAAAATTACATGTGAAACGCCAACTCACTACGCATCAACCGGCTCCACTCGTAAAAGGGAAGAATGACAAAGTTTTTTTGTGGTAAGTGGCTCCAGAGAAATGTTACATCAGACTTGTAAAACATTGCTCTGGAAAGAAAAATTCAACAGTAAAAGTGAAGGGGACTATTCAAGGGAAGATGTGTTAGAAACTATAAGGAACTGTAACTCTTCACTCCTAATGCACTGGAACATAAACGGCCTAAATGCAACATATCCTCACGATAAAACCACAAAAATTGAAGAGCTGCAAATCATTCTTTCACAAGGAAGAAATATCAAAGTCGTTTAAAACTTTAGGATAGCTAGTTGTTTTTGTAGGCAAAACAGTACTCGTGGAGGCTCCTGTATACTGATTAACAATTCGTTGGAATATAAAGAGACGATTATAAGAGCTTGTATTTGAAAGTTGTTGTGTAGAGCTAGAACAACAGAATATCATCATCATCTCCATATACAGAATTCCAGGTACTGATGTAAATACATTACAGTATTCTTAGATAAATTCCAGTGTCTCCTATATAAACTCACTAAAGAAAATAGGAAAAAATTGTAATTGCTGCTGATTTTATTGTAGATACAGCATGCAAAACTAGCATGTCAACTAAGTTTATTGACGTAATTTAAGAATATGGTTTTAGACTAAATTGCACTGACTTCACCAGGGTAAATGAGCAAACAGCAACATGCATACACAATATTTTAACAAATTATACATTTGAGGACATTGCCAAATTCTCTTTTAACCTAGATATCTCAGATCACTCTGCTCTGCTTATAGAACTAAACTTACAAAAAATAAATAGCAAAACAAAAAAGGAAGGAGATGCTTCATGAAAAGACAGTTGAGTGAAGAAAACATAAACTTGTTCTGTTATAAATTAAATGAGGTAGACTAGTCACTACAACAAGAAAACTCATATTCAGAAAATTTTGATAAGTTTTTAAACAGTTTTTTACATGCCTTCAATGAAACACTTCCACTCATAGCTTGCCCAAGAAGGGCAACAAATAAACTAAAGTGGATTACCAATGGCATAAAATCTAGCAATAGAAAGAGAGAGCTACATGCTGAGCTGAAATCATATAAGAATCCTGATTTCATAAGCTATGTTAAAGTGTATAAAAAACTGTTTAAGAAGGTTGCAAAAGCAGCAAAGGAAATGGCAAACACTACATTCTTTTTTTTAAAAAAAAAAAGAAAAAAAACGACACACACACAAATAAATCCAAGGCAGTATGGATAGTAGTCAAATCTTAACTTGGAATCAAACCAAGCAACCAGGAAATCTCTAAAATAAAGGTACAAGACAATATAATTGTACATCCTGCTCAGATATCAGAAAATTTCAATAAATTCATCATAAATGTTGCAAAATCTGATGTTGATGTAGACTCTTATCAAGATAATGTACACTTGTTTGGCTCAAGTCAGAGCAAGAAAGAGAGCCTAATTAAATTTAACAAAGCAACAGTAAAAGGTGTAGAAAAAACTATATTAAATCTAAAAAATAAAAATTCTGTGGGATGGGATGAAATACCTGCCAAAGTCATTAAAGCAGCTACAAATATAATGCACACCCACTACACAAAAAATTTATTAATCTCTTGAAGAAAGGTACTTTCCAGAATTTCTAAAATATGCAGAAGTCAAAGACGTATTTATGAAAGGCTCCAAAGATGATTGGGAAATTACCATCCAATTTCTCTTTTTCATGTGTTTTCTAAGATTTTTCAAATGATTGTTGCAATTCAAATTCAAAATTTCTGCTGAAAATACAACATAATCTCAAAAAATCAATTTGGATTCCAGAAAGGCAAAAGTACAATTCATGCAATCGATGAATTTATGACTAAAGTTAGTTCCACTTTGGACAAGTCACAAAAATCTGCAGGAATCTTCTGTGACTCATCCAAAGCATTTGACTGCGTAAATCACTCCTTACTATTATATAAAATGAAAAAATATGGAATTATGGGTTACACCTTACAGTGGTGTAAGTCATATTTGATGGAGAGAAAGCAAAAGGTTGTCATAACATCAAGCAAAGGGAAATACTCCAGGAAGTGGAGATTCATCTCACAGGGAGTATCACAAGGCTCAATTAGTGATGCTGCTCTGCGAGTCAACAAGAAAAAGAACGATGTAATATTCAAAAAGGGTCCCAGGTGCTATAATTGCAACAAGTAAGGGCATCTAGTTAAAAACTGTTGCATCAAGAAGAAAGATGATGAAAAAACTTCGGGCAAGGCAGCCAACTACCAGACATTTCTCACAACAGCAACTGCAGGTAAAGATACATGGACAGAATGGTACGTAGATTCAGGTGCATCAGTGCACATGTCTAAATATCCTTGTGATGAAAGAAGTGTTGAAGCATTGACAGGCTCACAAGTTTTAATAGCAAATAATGAAAACTTACCTGTAAAAGGTATAGGATCTTCCTTTGTAGATGTTCTCACTGGTAACAAGAAAGCTAGAATCAAAGTAGAGGATGCTCTGTATGTGCCTCAGCTAAGCACAAATCTACTTTCTGTTAGTAAAATAGTAGAAAAAGGTCATTAGATTTTATTTGACAAACAAGGTTGTCGTACTTATGACACATGCAAAAATATGGTTGCTAGTGTGTCATAAGCAAATGGAATGTGCCGACTAGACCAACCACATGATCGAAATTTTAAAGCAAAATCTGTATTGCAGGCAAATATTGCAGGCTCATGGCATAAAAGACTAGGTCATCTGCATTCTGAAGCTATGGATGCACTTTGTAATGACCTGACTAGTGAAATTTCATGTAAGGAAACAATAAATACTCCCTGTGCAATTTTCTTAGAGGGAAAACAAACAAGACTTCCTTTTCCACGATCTAGCTCAAGAGCCACAGAAATTCTCGAACAAGTTCACTCAGATTTGTGTGGGCCAATGCAAACTAGATCAATTGGAGGAGCCAAATACTTCCTTACTCTAACTGATGCTTATTCCAGGAAAGTATTTGTATATTTCCTCAAAATAAACATCAAGTAGCACAACTGATATGAAACTTACAAAAATCTAGTAGAAAGGCAAAATGGAAAAACGATCTGCACTCTACACACTGATAATAGCACAGAATATGTGAATAATAATCTGATAACATTTTTCAGAAAGGAAGGAATCCGACATCAAACTACAGTGCCATATACACCAGAACAAAACAAAGTGGCTGAGTGTTACAACCGTACAATAGTAGATGCCTGCTCTTTGAAGCAAATTTGGCAAATAAATTCTGGGCAGAATCAGCCTCCACTGCAGTTTATCTAATTAACAGGTCCCCGACTAATGCACTAAAGAACAAGACCCCAGAGGAAGCTTGAACAAACAAGAAGCCAGATCTTAAGCATCTTAGAATATTTAGAAGTAATAAATATGCTCAGTTCCAAGTGCCAACAGACGAAAATGGGACAAAAAAGTGTTGAGTGTTTTTTGGTAGGATACTACAAAGATTCAGAAGCATACAGCCTTTTTGACCTAAGTGTCATAGAATCATAAAAATGAGAGATGTGATTTTTGATAAAGATACTTCGAAACAGTGTAAAGAGGTAACTGAGTCAAAGGAACCAAGTCGACTGTTTCTCCCACTAACAGAGAAAATGCAAGGTTAGGTAACTACAACTGAATTAGAAGAAATTGGACCTGAATCTGAAAGTGTAATATCAAGTAGTAGTTGTTAAACTAAATTCTTTTTATTAAAGTATTTAAAAAGAAGTTTTGTGTTAAATTATTAATCAACATCATATATGAGCATAATGTTGTGTTTATCTCTGGTTTTTATTTTGAGTCACAACACTCGTACTTTCGCTCTTAGGTGTTTTTAGAAGCTCTTTTGGTCAAGTGACTTCTTGTGTAAAACAGTGCCTCCAGATTCAGAAATAAATCTAAGTATTTGAGAACCAAACTCACCGCTTTTTGTCAGCACCTGATCTTTATTGAGAATAAATAAGTTTTTTTTTTTTCAACAAAATACAATAGGTTATGGGTCCCAGTTACGTTTTTAAAACATGTGCAAAAAGTGAAAGATACGGTTTTCTTTTAACTCGTATTTGAGAGTGTGTTTTTGGTTTTAGAGTTGAAATGGATCTGGTAAAACACATCAAGCCGTTGAATAGTGAAACTGATTGGCCAATGTGGAAGAGAAAAATACGAGATCTAACTGACTATCATGAAGGAGCTTTAGACGTAATTGATGGCAAGTCAATAAAACCTGGGCCACTGTCTGAAGGTGCCAATGATGCAGCAATAAAGCATCATAAAGTCAAGTCAGATTTTTATCATAAAGCAAACAGTTATGCCAAGTCAATGATTACAAGTACAGTTACAAACACTGTGTATCAGAAGATCATGGACAAAGAAATGGCTCATGAAGCATGTGAGGCACTGAAGCAGAATTTCGAAGCATCATCAAAGGACCACCTGTTCAAGATTTGTTCAGGTTTCTTCGTATTTAATTGAACTCAGGGAGAAGACATCTCCACACAAATAGGAAGTTAACAAGCGTGTGGAATGAACTGAACAACAGGCTCAAAGCAAAGGGAGATACTGTGCTACTTGATCTGATATTGGTATGTAAAGTTTCACATATTCTACCTGCAAGCTTTGATTCCTTTAAATCGAGTTGGATGTTATTAATGAAAGATGATAAGAAAACTTTTGATGAATTAAAGGGACAATTGTGCATGTTAGAGAGAAATTTCACAAAGAGTAGTGACAAAATCAAACAAGAGGCATTAGTAGTCAAATCAGGTGTACAAAACAAAATAAAAACCAACAAATTCAAAGTTAAAGGAAAATGTAATTATTGAAAAGAACCAGGCCACTGTGTCAAATATTGTAAGAAGTGGATTGCTGATGGAAGACCAGCTAAAAAAAAACTCTGCAGCGAAACATGGACAAAACTGTAGTAACAAATGTAGCATTTTGTACTAATTGTGGCGAGGCTTGTTCATTAGAAGTGGATGTATGCAATTGATGGATTGATAATGGTGCAACGAAACATATGACAAATAGTCCTGATTACATTGTCAGCTCTGAATCATTCAACAATCCCTGCTGTATAAAGGCCGCTGGACAGGAGTCTCTAGAAGCAACAGGAAGAGGATCAATTTGGATTCTGTCGACAGTTGGCAGCAGATGTGAAGAGCTGACCCTGACTGATGTCTGGTATGTACCAAAAATTTCCAAAAACCTTATTTGTGTTTTAGTGCCCAAGATCGTAACAAAAATAGTATATTTCAGTCAAGTAGTACATATTGCTCTTTGACAATTGGTGGTAGGGTGAGACAGTGCGGAAATCGTAAAGTTGGTGGCATGTTATACAAAGCAGAAATTAAGCCCTTAGTGCCAGAGAAGGGTGTAACTGTGACTCTTTTGGTGGAAGATATATTTGATGCACTTCAACTGTATTGTGAGAGGTAGGAGTCATCAAGACAAGCGATGTGTTAAAACAGAACTCAAAAAGAAATTTAACGTTGATGTTATGGAAGGGGCAGAGATTTGTGAACCATGCACATCGTCTACCATTTGGAACAAGAGGAAAGTCAACAAGGCCTGCTGAGCTGATATCAGCTGATCTGTGTGGACCGATTTATGAGTCGTTCCAGAAGAAACATTACCTTGTTTTGTTCAAAGACAATGACACCAAGTTTCGCTATGGTTATTTTGCTGCAGAAAAATCAGAGTTGAGTAAAATTCTCAAAGATTTTCTCTCATGTACAACGGCATTGGGGTACCCTGTTAAAGAGATGCTAAGTGACAATGGTAAGGAGTTTGATAACAAAGAGGTTAGATCCATCTTAAGTTCAAATGGTATAACTCAGCGATTGACTGCTCCCTATACTCCTGAGTGAAACGATATTTGTGAGTGGGATAATAGGACAGTTGTTGAGGTGTCCAGGACACTTAAGTATTCAAATCCAGATGGCACTTATCCAGAACAGCTATGGGCTGAACTGGTTAACACAGTAGGAGGAGGAGGAGGAGATTAGTGTTTAACGTCCCGTCGACAACGAGGTCATTAGAGACGGAGCACAAGCTCGGGTGAGGGAAGGATGGGGAAGGAAATCGGCTGTGCCCTTTCAAAGGAACCATCCCAGCATTTGCCTGAAGCAATTTAGGGAAATCACAGAAAACCTAAATCAGGATGGCCGGAGACGGGATTGAACCGTCGTCCTCCCGAATGCGAGTCCAGTGTGCTAACCACTGTGCCACCTCAATCGGTGGTTAAGACAGCAATTTACATCTTGAATAGGACAGGGAAATCATCTATAGAAGGTGTCAGTCCTTACGAGTTGTGGGAACAGAAAAAGCCTTGAACTAAACATCTTAGGATTATTGGCTCAACATGTTATGCAGACATTCCAAGTGAAAACGAAGGAAAATGGACAAGAAAGCTGTGAAAGGACATCTCATTGATTATGATGGCAATGAACACTTCAGGATTTGGATGAATGAAAGTAATTCAATTGTGCTGTACATGATGTGCAATTTGAAGATAAACAGGGTTGCTGTACTGAACAAGTTACACTACCGTTTCAAGATGTTGAAAAGGCCATTCCAGGTCCAGATTATATTAAAAATCAATCAAAGAGTGAGGAAAATACAGACTCGGAAGATAGTTTGTTCAGACACAGAATCTGATGATGACATTCTGCAAACTTGCAAAGAGGAAATAGGAGTGAAGTTAAGAGATCGTTCATCATTAAAGAGACCAAAATACCTCAATGATTATGCAATGATAAAAGAAGATTTCTTTGTCACAACTGAGGTTCCTGAAACCTATGAGGATGCACTTAGACATGAAGACAGCAACAAATGGAAAGAGGCAATGGACAGAGAAATGAACTCACTGATCGAAAATGAAACCTGGGAGTTTGAAGGCTTACCGAAGGGTGCCAAGGTAATACCACTGAAAACAAATGAAGAGGGTCAGATCGAAAAACTTAAGGTTCGACTAGTTGCCAAGGGTTTCAGTCAATGAGAAGGTGTAGATTAAAGTCAAACTTTTAGTCCAGTTGCAAAAATGACAACGATTCTATCTATTCTGAGTGTTTCTGCAACTAAAAGAGTGTATCTCGGACAGTTTGATGTGTCAACGGCCTTCCTGTATGGAAAACTCAAGGAAACCATTTACATGGCACAACCAATAGGTTTTGAAGATGCTACCAACAGAGTTTGCAGGCTGAGAAAAAGCCTGTATGGTTTAAAACAGGCACCAAGATGCTGGAGCAAGCGATTCAGAGAATTTTTGGTCGGTCTAGATTTCTGGGTAAGCCAAGCAGATCCATGCTTGTACATTCAAAATATAAATGGCAAAGAATTTCTGGTAATTTTGTATGTTGACGATGGGTTGGTAGCTGCCACTGATTCAAATGATTTAAGCATTTTCTTTCAACAATTGCAAAAGGAGTTCAATATCACAACAGCACCTGCAAACTATTACTTAGGTCTGCAAATTGAACATGGCAAGGATGGCTGTATCAACATTCACCAGAAGGTTTATTTATGCACAATGAATTTTAAAATGTTTCAACTTTTCAGAGTGTAAAGCAGTTTCTACCCAATGTTGAAAGTTACAGATGTTTCACAGTCAGGGAAAGATGACACAGTAGAACAGTCTTTTCCATATAGAGAAGCAGTAGGAGCATTAATATACCTGATGCTCAGCACAAGACCAGACCTAGCCTTCAATGTAAGTGTTCTGTCAAGATCTCTCAAGAATCCCACAATATTAAGATTAAAAGGGGTTTTTTCATTATGTATCAGGAAAGACTGAATATGGAATCACATACAAATCAAGAAAAAAGAGCACAACTCCAGAATGCTACAGTGATGCAGATTTTTGAGGCTGCTCAAAAACAGGCAGATCAACATGTGGAGTAGTCATCAACTGTGCAGGAGGGGCGATATCACAGTTAAGTCAGCGACAAACCATGGTAGCAACATCTACAACTGGAGCTGAACTAGTTGCGCAAATGAAGCTGTCAAGGAGATTATTTGGTTAACTCGTCTATTCAGAGAAACAACAAGACTACCAGTATCTGAAATTCCAGTTCTCCGAATTGACAATTCAGCAGTAGTGAAGTTGACAGAGAATTCAGAATTTCATTGCCGAACCAAACATCTAGCCATCAACCATTTCTTTATTCATGAAAAACTTTATGAAGGAAGAATTAGAGGTCATCAAATCCCATCTGAAGAGCAGGTAGCAGACATCATGACCAAAGCTCTACCGAAGACACGTATGAAGATATTGTGTAATCAAATGGGAGTGTTGTAAAACTCAGTTTTGTTTTGTTTTGTAGGTTTGCATGTTTGTTGATTTCTATTTAACAAAGAAAAGTGTTAAAGTAAATTGTTTTTATTAACATATTTAAAAATAAGTTTTGTGTTAAATTATTAATCAACATCATATATGAGCATAATTTTTTGTTTATCTCTTTTTTATTTTGAGTCACAACACTAGCACTTTTACTCTTGGGTGTTTTTAGTAGGTGTTTTGGTCAAGGACTCCATTGTGTAAACAGTTCCCTCGGATTCAGACATAAATCTAAGTATTTGAAAAGAAAACTCACCGCTTTTTGTCAGCACCTGATCTTTATTGAAAATAAATAAGTTTTTTTAACAAAATACAATAGTAGTTCAATGAATACTAGCAGCAATGACGAAACAAGCCCAGATGATCCAATTAATGATATTGAGCAACTGCAGAAAATACGAAGGTCATCGAGAATTCCAAAGCCAAAGAATCTGCATGACTTTGTAACTTATCAGTCTAAACCATGGAGGTAGAATAGTCTAAACAGTCAACTGACTCCTATACTTTGACATTCAAAGAAGCAATGATGTCAGACAATGCTGAAACCTGGCTGAAGGAAATACAAGATGAATCAAAATCTCACAAAGAGAACCACACATGGAAATCTCCTGATTTACCTTCAGATAAAAAGCCATTAAAAGCAAAATGGGTATTTGAAAGAAAGAAAGACATGAAAGGTCTCATTGTATGCTATAATGCATGGCTAATGATAAAGGGTTGTGCTCAGAAGCAAGGCCTGGACTATGATGAAACATATGCGCCAATCATAAGATATAACTCAGTAAGGTATTTATTTGCTATGGCTGCTAAATATGATCTTGACATTGATCACTTAGATGTTGTCACAGCTTTCTTACAAGGTGACTTACATGAAGAGATTTATGTGAAAGTTCCAGAAGTAAATCCAGTTACAAAGACAGGGAAAGATACTGGTGTAAAAAGACTGAAAAAGGCAGTATATGGATTGAAGCAAGTTGGTCACTGCTGGAACATGAAATTAGATGGCACACTACTGAATCTAAACTTCAAAAGGTCAGCAGCTGATCCTTGTGTCTATTATAAAAATCAAGGTTCAGACATTTTAATAGTTGCTGTTTATGTGGACGATATGCTCATTTTTAGTAACAATTCACAAGACGGAGATGCTTTTACAAACAAACTCAGAGAAAAATTTAAGCTGAAAGATGTTGGTGGAGTTACAAACTGTTTAGGCATCTGAATTACGAGGAACTGCAAAGAAGGTTATTTGTGGATGGATCAGACATGCTATGTGGAACAAATTCTCAACAGATTTTATATGAAAGAGTGTAACCCAATATGTGTACCACTGGACAGTAATCAGATGCTCACTCATGATATGTGTTCAGAAACAGAACAAGAGCAAGAAGCTATGAAGAACACATCCTATCATGAAGCAGTAGGTAGTTTAATGTATGTTCAATTAGGAACAAGGCCAGACCCAGCCTTTCCGATAGGAATTGTCAGCCGCTTTTGTAATAATCCAGGCATACCGCACTGGCAAGCAGTCAAAAGAATCTTCAGATATCTAAAGGGTACTAAGGATATGAAACTTTTCTTTTTCTAAATCAGAGAACTGCCGCATAGTACGTTACTGTGATACAGATTGGGCCGGAGACTCTGAAGACAGAAAGTCAACAACAGGATATCTCTTTAAATCTCAAGGAGCAATGACATCTTGGCAGTGTAAGAAACAACCAACGGTGTCCTTATCTGCAACTAAGGCAGAATATATGGCTGTGACCTCAGCATGTCAGGAGGCTCTAAGACTTCAAAGGCTACACAATGAAATATTACCAAACCCCAAAAAAGACCCTGTCAAATTATTATGTGACAACAAGGCAGCAATTGACCTGTCTGCAGCTATAGGAGTCAAACTGATACAAGTTACCACTTCATAAGGGAAAAAATGGAATCAGCACAAATTACTGTGGAGCATATACCTTCAGACCAAATGCTGGCAGATATGATGACAAAATCTCTGATGAAGGCGCGCCATCATCTGCTACTTCAAGATTTTGGACTGAGAAAGTAGTTTTTTGTTGTGTGTGTGTGTGTGTGTGTGTGTGTGTGTGTGTGTGTGTGTGTGTGTGTGTGTGTGTGTGTGTGTGTGTGTGTTTTTGCAGCCTTAATTCTAGTTGGGGTGTGGGATTTTAGAATCTATGCCTCCCTGGTATGTTAATATCTTTCATGTTGCTATGGGCAACTATGGATGCTATGATTTATTTCATTCTGTCTATTGAGCTTTATGTGTGTAATTCATCTAGCTTGCCTAATGTATTAATAAATTGTTCCAATCAGAAACTGCTCATAAATTACTCTGCTAACAAATTTGAAACCTTGCTTTGTCGACTGCAGGTAGAAAAGTTATATAAAAAGGTCATAATTTGTGCTGTCCTCAACATAAATGTAAGAGCTAATGACAGGTTTGCTGTTTCTCTTAAAGACATGTTATCTACAAATGGCTTAACATTAAACTTTAGTGAGTACACTAGAATAAGAGCATCTTCTGCAACATGTATAGATAATTTAGTGACCAGCATCTATGGTGCTACAGAAAAGTTCATCTTAGAATTATGTACATCTGACCATTCAGCCCTTTTTATCTCATTGCCAAATTTAGATTAAACTGTAGCAGTGAAAAGAGTCAGGAACTTCAGCCAACAGAATATGATACATTTGTCTCAAGACTAAATGAAATGTCCTGGTCATTCACCAAGCGGTACTCAGTAAACACAAACTACAATGCTTTTGTATCAGAGTCCATGGGTGTTTTCAATCAATGCTTTCCCTTCATAACAGCACATGACTAAAACTGTAGAGAGGACTCATGGATAACTGAAGGCATCAGGATCTCTAGTATTAGAAAGAGAAAACTACACATGGAAGCAAAGAATAACCATGATGCGGAGTTTATCAGCTATGTAAACAAATACAAAAGAATATTTGGTAGGAATATAAAGGGAAACATTCCACATGGGAAAAATATATATAAAAAGAAAGATGATGAGACTTACCAAACAAACGACCTGCCAGCGCTTTTGTTTGGTAAGTCTCATCATCTTTCTTTTTAGAATATTTGGTAGATTAGTTAAACAGGCAAAACAAATGGCAAACAGTAAATACATATCAGATGCCACAGATAAATAAAAGCTGTATGGCAGATTGTCAGAACTGAAGTTTAAGTGCTGAAAAAACAAAAAGTTTTAATCATAAATTAGAAGTAGATGAGGAAATGATTGGAAATGCCAGATATATTTGTGAAGAATTCAACAGGTATTTCATAAATAATAACAAAATTGATGATCTCCCTCCTCCACACATAAGTCTCAATACAAATAAGTAGAAATCAAATTCACTCAGGTAGCCTGCTATGAAGTGACTAAAATTATAAAATCCCTAAAAAAATCTCAAATCTGTGGGCTGGGATGAAGTTCCAACAAAAATAATAAAGGCAAGGTGTGATAATATTGCACCCCACCTACATCACATAATAAATGAATAGTTTGATGAGGGCTGCTTTCCTGACAGGCTGAAGTATGCGGAAGTTCCACCTTTCCACAAAAACGACAGACAACAGGAGATACGAAATTTTCACCCAGTATCAACTCTACCAATTATTTCTAAAATATTTGAATGCGTAGCATGTAACTAACTACCAACATATAACAAAAAACATAACATTATTCTTAATAATCAATATGGATTTAGGAAGGGCTGAAGCACTGTGCATGCTATAAATGAACTAATCACTAAAATAAGCAAATGTCTCAATAACAAGGAGAGTATATCTGGTATTTTCTGTGCCACAGTAAAGCATTTGATACAGTAACCATAAGCAGCTGCTCCTCAAATTAGCTTCTTATGGCATCCATGAAAAATGTTTAAGTTGGTTCACATCATACCTCAAAAACAGGAAACAGAGAGTAGTTATACAACACAAGGGTGACAAAGCTTGCTCTAGTTGGAAGGAAAAATAATCAGGTGTACCCCAGGGGTCATACTAGGCTCATTACTATTTCTATATTATATAAATGACATGCCAGGTAAGTTAACTTCAGATACGATTCTGTTTGCAGGTGACTCAACAGCAGTAGTCTGCTGTAAAAACACTGAAGTATTAGTACAGAAAATGAAACAGACTCTTCAAGAACGATAAAACTGGTTACATAGTAATGCTATGAAACTAAACCTAACAAAAACACATATTGTACACTTCAGGAACAAACAAACTGTTGAATATATTAAATTATGATGGCAGAGGACTTATAAATACAGAATCTGTTAAATTTCTGGGAGTGACCATAAACAAAAGCTTGTCATGGATTAATCATGTGGACTGCTTACTGAAGTGGTTAAATAGTTTTGTTTATGCAGTGAGGATTCTAAATGAAGTAACTGACTTAGCTGTTAGGAAAATTGTGTATCATGCATATTTTATATCAGTTGGAAGATATGGCATAATTTTTTGAGGAGTTGAAAAAGGAAGCCATCTCAGAGTGTTCAAGCTACAGAAAAAATTATCAGAGCTATGATTTGACAAGGGAAATTTTATCCTTGCTTATGAAACAAGCACAAACAGGATTGCATGTTACCTTACCACAGACTAACATTATTTGAAAATACTCCATATTATATGGCTTTGAAGCTTAGCAATGAAAAGTGTTCAAAGGTAAAGAATTGCAAGCTAGAACCCACAGGTGCAAACAATGAAAAATATTTAAAAAGCAAATGCTACTACAGTGTGGATGATTTTATGAATGAGGAAGACAAGTAGGAGACGTGCGGTTCTAAGCGCTTCAGTTTGGAACCGCGTGACCGCTACGGTCGCAGGTTCGAATCCTGCCTTGGGCATGGATGTGTGTGATTTCCTTAGGTTAGTTAGGTTTAAGTAGTTCTAAGTTCTAGGGGACTGATGACCTCAGTAGTTAAGTCCCATAGTGCTCAGAGCCATTTGAACCAAGTAGGACATATTACATTTGTTTTGTTTTCCTGTTTTTTCTACATTAAGCTCTATGTGTATGCTTATGTTCCCTTTTAACAGAGGTATATGTTCATTTTATATGTGTCCATACTTACAACCTATGTAAAGTGTAAAACTAAATATTTGGATTTATACATATATACCACTTTTATGAAAGTATGTGCCTTTGAAGTATGTCCATAATTATAAACAAGAGAGACAAACATGAAAAATACTTAAAAAGAATGATTTTAAACCACTGTGGAAATTTAAAGAAACGGGAAGAAATCTAACATGTAATTATCTTTTATGCTGTAATATGCTTCTGGGAGCATCCACATGCTTTATTTTAATGTATCTTGTTTTAATATATACTTAGGTAGGCATAGAATTATTCACTGGCGAGTCACCAATGTTTCAATCAAAGGATTGTATACAAACATGTCATGTGACAATAAAGATTCTATTCTATTCTATTCACTTAGGTTTGCCTTTGCTTAATCTATATTCTATGAGGAATCATTGGGTCAGTATTGCCTTGCATGTTCCCACATTTCTCCAGAATCCAAACTCATAATCCCCAAGGTTGTCTCTGACCATTTTTACCGTTCTTCCATAAAGGATTCATGTTAGTATTTTACAATCATTATGTCGAGTGAAATTTACACACCCTACAATTATTTGTTCCTTGTAGTAAATAAATTCCAGTGTACTGTCTGATTGGTGCTTGATACACAGATGCCTCACAGTATATATATTCACTTATGAAATTTGTTGTTCAAAAGTTCAAAAGTAATAGCAGTGTGCATAGCTATAACACCAGGAGAAAGGATGATCTTCACTATGCAGGGTTAAATCTGACTTTGGCACAGAAAGGGGTAAATTATGCTGCCACAAAAGTCTTTGGTCACCTACCAAACAGCATCAAAAGCCTGACAGATAGCCAACCAACATTTAAAAATAAATTAAAAGAATTTCTAGATGACAACTCCTCCTACTCATTGGCTGAATTTTTAGATATAAATTAAGGGAAAAAAAACCAACTTAAACATTAGTGTCATGCAATATTTTGTGTAATGTAATATCTTGTACAGACATCTTTTATTAACCTGACACATTCCACATCATTACGAAGTGTCGTATTCATGATCTATGTAACAAGTATTAATCTAATCTAATCTAATCTGATGCTAAACAACATCCTAATACCAGTTCAAATCAAATTTTTATTATCATGTAACATATCTGTGTGATAGAGACCAGAAAATTAGAGGAACAGCTAAAAAAGTTTTACAGAATCAAATACTTAACAAGTCATCTTATTGGCAAATCACACTCGAAAAAAAGCTAAAGCTAAGAGAAATATACAGTGTTCAGAAAAGCAGGCAGAAGGTATCAGTTCTGGGCCATATATTGGAGAGGGTTCTTGGGCATGATTAATTAGACACTCAGTATATACATAGATGGTTTACTTGCAGCTACATTGATTTAGGATGAGCATGTGAATTTTGTGAAGGAAATACTTTGAGCTTTTGAAAATCTTATTGTAGCAATGAACCTGTCAAAATAAATATTTGGAAGAAAATAGATAAAATAGCTAAGGCATAAAATCGTACTCAATTTGATCATCCCAAATCCAGAGAAGATCACTAGTATGAACAATTTTCCAAGATTATGTAACAAAAAAAAAAAAAAAAAAAAAAAAAAAAACTTACATCTTTTCTTGTTTTCTGCAATTTTTACTAAATGTTTGTAAGTATTTATACACTGAACAGCAAACCTCTCAGACAGCTTACATCAAATAATGCGATGTTGAACTAGGCAAATGAATGTCAGCAAGATTTTGCAAGCATTAAGGAAGAACTTGTGGATGTAAAAATGTTGTACCATCTAAATATGAATGAGGAATTCAGGCTTACTACTGATGCTTCCTTGATTGTATTAGGTTCTTGTTGGGGTATCACAGGATTTGCAAGTCAAGTTCTCCACCATGTGAGAGAGTTTACCATATTTTACAGACTATAAGATGCACTTTTTTCTTTGGAAAATTGCCTCCAAAATTCGGATATGTCTTATACTCGAATTTAATACAAAAATGTCCAGAGTTTCGTTTAAAATTCCCACTAGCCTTCAAAATGGTCTTTGTATTCTATGCCATTGGAAACCTAACTCTATGTGGCAACATTGGATGCAACTGGCAGCATCAGTGCACCGATGTGATGATCATGAGTTGCAGGGATTCACAAGCTTGCTAACACTGTTTTCTTCCTGCCCTGCCATCACAAACCCTGAACACTGTCTAGCTTCTGATGCATCATTGAAGTAGATTTGAAAGTGATTTATGTTATTGGTGACAGTACAATGTTTTAATAAGTAGCTAGTTTTGTAATGGGAAAAAATAAAAGTTATTCATATGCTACGGGGTGTCAATTGAAAGTAACAGACTAAATGTGCAAATAGAGAACTGAATGCAAAATGGCCAAAGCTAAAATATGATCATTTTAAAGGTCTTTTTTGTCTGGCTTTACAATCTAATAATACAAATGGTAAAAATGTTATTTTTAAAAGATTCACACAATTATAGCTTTCGGCCATTAAGGCCTTTGTCAGCAATAGACACACGTACACACACACACACACACACACACTCACGCAAACGCAACTTGCACACACGTCTGCTGTCTCAGACAACTGAAACCACTTGTTGTGCCTATTGCAACTCAGCATTTCCACTATATGGTGAGTAGCAACTTTCCTTATCTAATATTGTTACATTCCATCCTGGATTTTCCATTGTTTGATTTTATTTTTAAAAGAAATTGCTTAAAAATTAAGGTATGTCTTATATCTGTAAAATTGTTATACTGTTATTGCACTTTAATCATTAGCTAAAGTTCGGTTGTTTAAAAGATCCCGTTTTATTTACACAGTCAACACACAAAGGTCTATAGTGATCACAAGGCCCTGCATTTCTTACTGAGTTGCAAGTTATAGCACCCGCGTTTAGCATGCTGGTAGCTTTCTCTACACAGATTCGATTCCGAAATAGTATATATCTAAGGAGAACAAAATACCATTACTGATGCATTATCAAGAATACCAGAGGAATTGCACAAAACTACATCTGATTTAGGGTCAAATGCAGAAGTGAAAATTCTGTGAATGAAAGATTATTATTATAGGAAGTACTTTTCGTTCGTGTGTGAAAGACTGGGTAGACGCATAAAGGCAACTACTCGAGGAAAAATTTCAGACTAATGTGGATGGTAAACTAGCGCATCACTATACAATTGATTGAGATGTGTTGTTCCACCATTGTCATCGAAATAACGGGCAATTCCAAAGTAAGTGGAAGATAAATAAAGCTGATATAAGCTCCACACATAGAAACAGTTTGGAGTTATATAGTACATTCATAAATTAAATGAATACTGTTTCTTTCACAATATTAGGGGGCATGTGCAGACTACACTGAGGACATATATCACTTGCCAACGACGTAAAACTACAGATGCCATAAGGGAGAGTAGAGTTGGGTTCCATAGTGTCAGCACAACCTCTGAAATTCATCATTATTGATACTTGTGGACCATTCCCATTGAGTAAAGGAGGAATCAAGTCTTTATGGCCTTAGTTGACATTTTTACAAAACATCTGAAAATATATGCATGTAAGAGAACAATGAGTGGGCCTATGATCAAGTAGATGTATGGAGACTACTTCACCAACATTGGCAGCCTGCTGCTACACTTCAGACAAGTAACATCTGCCACCATATTCCATTTAGAGGTTATTCCTGCAGCATGTATATGCAGAGAACCAGAATATGCACCTTTAATGCACAAAAAAAGTGTCAATGGTCAGCCTATACAGTACCGTTTGAGGAAATTATGAATCAGTTCTAGCAATCATATAGCGATTTGACACCACCAGGGTTGATGCCCAGACAAACCAGTGACAATGAATGGTAAAAACCTATTCTGAAATGTCTTAGGCAAGGAGCCAAACATGCAGAGAAAATTCAACAAGCTCTTGTACATTTGCAAGAGAAATCCATGCAATGACAGTAACACAAAGCATCTACATGAATTTCATGTTGGAGGTTATGGTTTAATATTGAATCACCAAAAGTCTTCCATGCTTAGCAAATGGATTTAGAAATGGAAGTCAGTTTGTAATGCCCCTTGCGTAATTGTAAGCATACAGAATGCTGGAGTGTTTCTGTTACATTGCCCAGATCTGGCAAGGTCGAAGGACTCCACTGTAGTTGGTATCTAAGAAGTATTATACCTAGAATGACAGCTTTTTATTCACTTGACAAATATGATACAGGCAGACAAAGTTATTTCCAGCAAAGACGTGACAGCACTGCCAGAAGTGCCAAAGATACTGGTATAGGCATGCATATTCAAATACAGAGATACGTAAACAGGCAGAATACAGCATATAAAACAACAACTGTCTCGCGCACTTCTTAGATCGGTTACTGCTGCTACAATGGCAGGTTGTCAAGACATAAGAGAGTTTGAATGTGTTGTTATAGTTGGTGCATGAGCGATGGGACACAGCATCTCTGACTTAGCAGTGAATTGGGGATTTTCCTATACGACCATTTCACAAGTATGTTGTGAATATCAGAAACCCAGAAAAACATCAAATTTTCAACATAGCTGTAGCTGGCAAAGGTTCTGCAAGAAGGGGACCAGCAACAATGGAAGAGAATCATTCAACATGACGGACTTGCAGCCCTTCTGCATATTACTGCAGATTTCAATGCTGGGCCATCAACAGGTATCAGCATGCAAAACATTCAATGAAACATCATCGATCTGGGCTTTCGGATCTGAAGGCCCACTTGTGTACCCTTGATGACTGCATGACGCAAAGCCTTAGGCCTCACCTGGGCCCATCAACACTGACATTGGACCGTTGATAACTGGAAACATGGTGTCTGGTCAGACAAATCTTGTTTTAAATTGTATTGAGTGGATGGGCGAGTTCGGGTATGGAGACAATCTCATTAATCCGTGGACCCTGCACATCTGAGCGGACTGTTAAAGCTGGTGGAGGCTCCGTAATGGTGTGTGGCATGTGCAGTTGGACTGATATGGGACCACTGATATGTCTAGATACGACTCTGACAGGTGACACATATGTAAGCATACTGTCTGATCGCCTGCATCCATTCATGTCCATTGTGTATTCTGATGGACTTGGACTATTCCAGCAGGACAATGCAACACCCCACACATCCAGGATTGCTACACAGTGCCTCCAGGAACACTCTTCTGTGTTTAAGCACTTCTGTGTTTAAACATGTGAATGTTATTGAGCATATCTGGGATGCCTTGTGACGTGCTGTTCAGAAGAGATCTCCACCTCCTCATACTCTTACGGATTTATGGACTGCCCTGCAGGATTCATGTTGTCAATTTCCTTCAACACTACTTCAGACATTAGTTGAGTCCACGCGACGTTGTGTTGCAGCACTTCTGCCTGCTCGCAGGGTCCCTACACGATATTAGTAGAAGTATGTTTCTTTGGCTCTTCAGCGTAGTTCAGTGTATACGTATTTTAATTTTTGATGTGGCTTATCTAAAGCCTGAACTAATAGTATTTATTTACTTTTGACACTGACAAAAAGAGTGAATAAATGAATGTGATTAGATTTTGTATACAGGACATTTACATGTAATATTTTGTGAACACTCCATGTAAGGTTGTACCAATGATGCTTATGGCATGAATGGATCTCTTCTAAACTTTTCAGCTGACTTAATACTAGGATGGTAGACTGTTTTGAAGTGATATAAACTTCATGGTTATGTTGTCCTTGCATATGTGTAGGTGTTAATATTCTATATAATTGGTTTGGCATATGTTGTATGTTTGTGTTTTATATCATTAGTTCAGTATAGGCTAGTTTGTTATAAACTGAGTTGACAGTAATTTAAGAGACTCACTACATATTTGGAATTTTAAGAAAGTTTTTGGGGCTAAGTATTCTAAACATACAGTAGCTAATGCAAATTATAAAATAACAATACACAAATACAGAATGCCAACTAAGCAGTGGATTTTGGAATGAAGTAAGGGAATAAATTTGAATCACTTACCTGTGTGTAAAACATGTGAAATTACCAGCACCTGTGCAAGAAGGATAGGAGCAAAGAACATCATGTGGTAAGGCAATGTGTTGAGTTTGAGCTAAAAATGTGAAATATGGACACACTGCACCTTCTCACTTGTTTAAACATTAAACATTATACTCAATTTGGATGACAATGTTAAATTGATGCTAAAACTGGTGCATTCTTGGCACAGCTGGTATACAGGAATGGTGAGAAAACATTGATTCTATATAGACTGGACTACCATGTCAACCTCAGTGTTACTGGTGTAAAATCAAAATAGAACTGTGGAAAGATAAAAGATTAGCTTTTTAAATACCCCAATATAAAAATATAAGTATGTAGTTATGTTTTTCTACCTGGGTGATCATTTAATGTAAATAATGTACAATAATTTCATTTATGCATATATAACGATTTATTTTAACAAAAAAGTAAGAACAGTAAAGTAAATACTGATGCTATAAACAGTCATGTGACAACAGAAGTAAACCTGTTTCATTCCATGAAGCCCACAGAAAAATGTCAAGTATTCATACATTTCAGATTATATGTTTCACGAATGCTTGAGCCACCTCCACACAAATAATTACAGAGTACAAGAGCTCCAGCTTGCAGGAAACCATGTATACCAAGACAACATCCACCATTGTCATCATTGTATTTAATCCAGCCAAAAGTGGTGCTGCTCTGCCACATGTTTTAGGCTTTTTTTTTTCCTATGGATAACAAGAAAATCCAGGGTGAAGAATGTCATTGGGCCACATACCAACCACTTGATTTTCACTTGATGTCCTTGTACGAAGACTGCTAGATGAACTTTCATAATGCCATGTAAATGTTTTTTTTTTTTCTTTTTTTGAGATCATGTCATAGAATTCTCTGTTGACTGTGCATACAACAAATGAACAATTATAATATGAACACTTGTACCACAACCATGGTTCTGAAATGTATATTGTGGTTTTAAGAACACTTACAAGGGGAGGCCGCCAATTGTGAAATTCAGATTCGATTCATACTGCGCATAATAAAAGCTCATGGCCAGAGGTGTAATGTGGCAAAGCACCAAGATGCACTTCTCAGCCGTTGTCGAGAAAATCGACAGTTAAAATAAACCGTTGCGGTGAAATACTCTATATATATATATATATATATATATATATATATATATAATAGAGGGAAACATTCCACGTGGGAAAAATATAATTAAAAAGAAAGATGATGAGACTTACCAAACAAAAGCGCTGGCAGGTCGATAGACACACAAACAAACACAAACATACACACAAAAATCTAGCTTTCGCAACCAACGGTTGCCTCGTCAGGAAAGAGGGAAGGAGAAGGGAAGACAAAAGGATATGGGTTTTAAGGGAGAGGGTAAGGAGTCATTCCAATCCTGGGAGCGGAAAGACTTACCTTAGGGGGAAAAAAGGACAGGTATACACTCGCGCACACACACACATATCCATCCGCATATATACACAGACACAAGCAGACATTTGTAAAGGCAAAGAGTTTGGGCAGAGATGTCAGTCGGGACGGAAGTACAGAGGCAAAGATGATGTTGAAAGACAGGTGAGGTATGAGCGGCGGCAGATTGAAATTAGAAATTAGCGGAGATTGAGGCCTGGCGGATAGCGAGAAGAGAGGATATGCTGAAGGGCATGTTCCCATCTCCGGAGTTCAGACAGGTTGGTGTTAGTGGGAAGTATCCAGATAACCCGGATGGTGTAACACTGTGCCAAGATGTGCTGGCCGTGCACCAAGGCATGTTTAGCCACAGGGTGATCCTCATTGCCAACAAACACTGTCTGCCTGTGTCCATTCATGCGAATGGACAGTTTGTTGCTGGTCATTCCCACATAGAACGCTTCACAGTGTAGGCAGGTCAGTTGGTAAATCACGTGGGTGCTTTCACACGTGGCTCTGCCTTTGATCGTGTACACCTTCCGGGTTACAGGACTGGAATAGGTGGTGGTGGGAGGGTGCATGGGATAGGTTTTACACCGGGGGCGGTTACAGGGGTAGGAGCCAGAGGGTAGGGAAGGTGGTTTGGGGATTTCATAGGGATGAACTAAGAGGTTACGAAGGTTAGGTGGACGGCGGAAAGACACTCTTGGTGGAGTGGGGAGGATTTCATGAAGGATGGATCTCATTTCAGGGCAGGATTTGAGGAAGTCGTATCCCTGCTGGAGAGTCACATTCAGAATCTGATTCAGTCCCGGAAAGTATCCTGTCACAAGTGGGGCACTTTTGGGGTTCTTCTGTGGAAGGTTCCGGGTTTGAGGAGATGAGGAAGTGGCTCTGGTTATTTGCTTCTGTACCAGGTCGGGAGGGTAGTTACGGGATGCAAAAGCTGTTTTCAGGTTGTTGGCGTAATGATTCAAGGATTCCGGACTGGAGCAGATTCGTTTGCCACGAAGACCTAGGCTGTAGGGAAGGGACCGTTTGATGTGGAATGGGTGGCAGCTGTCATAATGGAGGTACTGTTGCTTGTTGGTGGGTTTGATGTGGACGGACGTGTGAAGCTGGCCATTGGACAGGTGGAGGTCAACGTCAAGGAAAGTGGCATGGGATTTAGAGTAGGACCAGGTGAATCTGATGGAACCAAAGGAGTTGAGGTTGGAGAGGAAATTCTGGAGTTCTTCTTCACTGTGAGTCCAGATCATGAAAATGTCATCAATAAATCTGTACCAAACTTTGGGTTGGCAGGCCTGGGTAACCAAGAAGGCTTCCTCTAAGCGACCCATGAATAGGTTGGCGTACGAGGGGGCCATCCTGGTACCCATGGCTGTTCCCTTTAATTGTTGGTATGTCTGGCCTTCAAAAGTGAAGAAGTTGTGGGTCAGGATGAAGCTGGCTAAGGTAATGAGGAAAGAGGTTTTAGGTAGGGCGGCAGGTGATCGGCGTGAAAGGAAGTGCTCCATCGCAGCGAGGCCCTGGACATGCAGAATATTTGTGTATAAGGAAGTGGCATCAATGGTTACAAGGATGGTTTCCAGGGGTAACAGACTGGGTAGGGATTCCAGGCGTTCGAGAAAGTGGTTGGTGTCTTTGATGAAGGATGGGAGACTGCATGTAATGGGTCGAAGGTGTTGATCTACGTAGGCAGAGATGCGTTCTGTGGGGGCTTGGTAACCAGCTACAATGGGACGGCCGGGATGATTGGGTTTGTGAATTTTGGGAAGAAGGTAGAAGGTAGGGGTGCGGGGTGTTGGTGGGGTCAGGAGGTTGATGGAGTCAGGTGAAAGGTTTTGTAGGGGGCCTAAGGTTCTGAGGATTCCTTGAAGCTCCGCCTGGACATCAGGAATGGGATTACCATGGCAAACTTTGTAAGTAGTGTTGTCTGAAAGCTGACGCAGTCCCTCAGCCACGTACTCCCGACGATCAAGTACCACAGTCGTGGAACCCTTGTCCACCGGAAGAATGACGATGGATTGGTCAGCCTTCAGATCACGGATAGCCTGGGCTTCAGCAGTGGTGATGTTGGGAGTAGGATTAAGGTTTTTTAAGAAGGATTGAGAGGCAAGGCTGGAAGTCAGAAATTCCTGGAAGGTTAGGAGAGGGTGATTTTGAGGAAGAGGAGGTGGGTCCCGCTGTGACGGAGGACGGAACTGTTCCAGGCATGGTTCAATTTGGATAGTATCTTGGGGAGTTGGATCATTAGGAGTAGGATTAGGATCATTTTTCTTCGTGGCAAAGTGATATTTCCAGCAGAGAGCACGGGTGTAGGACATATATATAAAAAGAAAGATGATGAGACTTACCAAACAAAAGCGCTGGCAGGTCGATAGACACACAAACAAACACAAACATACACACAAAATCTAGCTTTCGCAACCAATGGTTGCCTCGTCAGGAAAGAGGGAAGGAGAGGGAAAGACAAAAGGATTTGGGTTTTAAGGGAGAGGGTAAGGAGTCATTCCAATCCCGGGAGCGGAAAGACTTACCTTGGGGGAAAAAAGGACAGGTATACACTCGCACACGCACACATATCCATCCTCATATACACAGACACAAGCAGACATTTTTTCCCCCAAGGTAAGTCTTTCCGCTCCCGGGATTGGAATGACTCCTTACCCTCTCCCTTAAAACCCAAATCCTTTTGTCTTTCCCTCTCCTTCCCTCTTTCCTGACGAGGCAACCATTGGTTGCGAAAGCTAGATTTTGTGTGTATGTTTGTGTTTGTTTGTGTGTCTATCGACCTGCCAGCGCTTTTGTTTGGTAAGTCTCATCATCTTTCTTTTTAAATATATATATATATATATATATATATATATATATATATATATATATATATATATATATATATATATATATATATATATATAAATTGTTTATGCATGTTGGTGAAGGCGGATCGCTCTCCAATTGTACCGTCTCCATTTTTCCGTATGTTTAACAGGGTGTACCGAAACTCTTACGTCCGCACTGATTTTCGACGATGTTATAACTTGTGCTAGGGACCGCATCTACCTTCTTTCGAAGTTAGCAGGCAACTACGCTGTTATGCGGTGGCTCGTTTCGGCCCATTCAACATCTGTCCTTCAAGTGTAACGAGCGAGTAACGGAGTTTATATTTCATACCTGCCACAGCAAATTTGTGTTCGTGGGGTTTCTATTCTAATTCGAACGTTTGACTTACGCTATACGTATTCGTTTTGGAATATCATTTCTATGTCTTCCGTTAACTATACGTGGTTAACATTATGAAGACAATTAGTAACATTTGTGAAATACAACTTTGTTTGCGGAAAACATAATGATGTTCGAAGTCGCCAGTTTTTCCACGACAAACGACTTTCAACAACTTATTATATGCATAATTGTTGCAACTGATTGCCGGGGAATATAATATATATATGTGTGTGTGTGTGTGTGTGTGTGTGTGTGTGTGTGTGTGTGTGTGTGTGTGTGTGTGTGTGTGTACACACATTTGAATTACAACAAACAAATACCAAAAAAAAAAAAAAAAAAAAAACTTTGGATTACGAACCCGAGCGCTTACCGCTGCGCCACGACGCTGTAGAGAATTATTAATCGTAGAGAGTATTTCACCGCAACGGTTTATTTTAACTGTCGATTTTCTCGACAACGGCTGAGAAGTGCATCTTGGTGCTTTGCCACATTACACCTCTGGCCATGAGCTTTTATTATGCGCAGTATGAATCGAATCTGAATTTCACAATTGGCGGCCTCCCTTTGTTAATGTTTACTCATTCAATTCAATATGGCCTCCATTGTGCAGTGGTAGTGTTACCACCTGCCACGCAAGGGGACTCGGGTTCAATTCCCAGCAAGGGATTAGGCATTGTGTGTCTTTCATCATCATTGACAAGTAAGTTGGTGATGTGGTATCAACTAAAAAGACTTGCAATATGGCAGCCAAACTCCGAAGGGGATATCCCAGCCAATAAATGCCATATGATCATTTCATTTCATTCAATGTGGCACTCTGCTAAATATGATGGAAACATGGCGTATGGTCATAAGGGTCATTGCAGATCTAATGCAAATAGTTAATTTTCACCAACGCTGGAGGCAGAGTAATTTCTCCCTTTTGTCTTTGGTTTATTTTTAACATGTTCTTCATATATGACAGTCGCACTTGCACACGATGTTATTAGATATGCTGACATCCATAGAGATTCATTATGCTGCATTGGTAATTTTATTTCTGTAAGCTGCTGTCATTCATCTGTCATTTTTTAAAAATGGTTCATTGTTTGAATAAACAGAAATTTGACATCTTGTGACATGTAAAGCTCTAAAGTAGCCTGCTGTAACTATCAGTTTTGTGTGTGCTGCTTCATAGTTTGTGTATGAAGTTTGTGCTTTACTCGGCCACTAGAGACCACCCATCCTGCTAATGCAACAGCAGTTGCGTGCAATGCCTGCAGGCTGTTACCCCTGTTGGAACTAATGTCTATGTAGGCCAGAATGCAAGATTCTGCCAGCCACTTTTGTATTGCTAATTGTGTTGTACCTGGTCTTCCACGTGTGTGTGTGTGTACTGTTTGAGCAATGAATTACAGCGTTTTTGGGTTAGAACACTTTTTGACAGTGAGTATGGTATTCAGCTCCACGTTTTCCACTTCAGTCATTAGTCATTTCGATTTAATTTCCATCGAGGCAGTGCTTAAATCACTTCTCGAGCAACACTATGTGCTGATAGTTGCTATTTCCAGTTTAATGACTACATTGGCACAACTTGCAGCCCCACCAACAACATATCCACTGCCATTCCCTACTTACAATGATGCAGCAAAATTTCCAGGCATTTGGCGTAACAGATGTTACTTGTGCAAGTACCTTTTTTGTCAGGGATTTCATATAGGGTATCAGTTATTGTGCCAGCTTGCCCCCTTACAAGAAGCGTCAAGTCTTTCTTTTGACCAGATATGTGAGCTTCTTTCTACCTATCATTGTAAATGCACTCACATTATTGCTGAAGTGGAGTTTTACCTCTGTCAAAAGTGACCAAAATGGTCATACAGGGGTGACCAGCAGCACTACATGGATTGGCTATCATTGTAATTTGTGACAAATGCTCATAAGAAATCCTAGGCTGAGCAAATAGTTTGTGATGCAGTCATACATTGTGCCCCTGATAGGGAAGTTTGAGAGTGACAGTGATAGCCTCATGATCTGCTGCCTTCATGCCCATACTGCTTCATAGAACACGAACGGACCGTGTGTCCCAAGCACTGGGCAATGTGTAACAGGTGCCGTAAGACAGGACACATTGCTTCTGTCTGTAAATTCTTTCGAAAACCTGAGTGAGAACAAAGTGATCATGGATGTGAACAGTATGTCAGCAATGTCAGGGTTTCAAATTGAGTCATACATTGGTGTGTGTGTTTAACAAGCCATTGAGAATGCAGATGGACACAGGTGCAGCAGCAATGTTAGTAAATTCTCAGACTTACATGGACTTGGGTTCTCCCCTCTGACTCCAGTGTCATGGAGGCAGGTGAGTTATAACAAACAACAGATTCCCATTCTTGAACAGTTTTCTGCAATTGTGACTCAGAAGTCTGTGGTTCATTTATTAACATTCCTAATTGTGGACAATGCTTACACTGAAACTCTGTTTGGTTTGGACACTTTTGGACTGTTCAGATTCTCCATTGATGATGAAGTGCATTTGGTTCTGATGAAGTTTCATATCAGCAGTTAGTTGCTACCTGTGCTGAATTTTCCTGTTCATATTGCGATGAAACAGTCTTCTCACCCCCACTTTTTCTGGGTCTATCCAGTACCAGTAATTCTGCAGGATCAAGTAATAGCAGAATTAGATTGTCTTCAATCCCTTTGTGTTATCTGACCTCTTTCTACCTGTGAACAGTCAACGCCACTGGTGACAGTTAAAAAAATGCCTCTGAAGTGATTTTTAAAAATCTATTACTGCACAGTCACTCATACCTATCCTTTGCAGCACCCCAAGGAGCTGTTGGCATAATTATCAGGGGGGTGGGGGGGGGCAGTATCTTTCGAAGATTGACTTGGCAAATGTATATTTACAGCTGTTGCTTGAGAAGGAATCCAACGTTTGCCTTTTGACATGGCATGCACACTAGCTATTTTTGAATGCTTTTAAGAGCAATTTATTGCATCAGTTCCAGATTGCAACAATTATTTAGATCACATATTAGTGTCTGGTGTCACTACAGAAGAATATTTACGGAACTTTCACACTCTATTTTCTGTTTTACAGTCTGCAGCATTAAAATGCGATTTGGACAAGAGACAGTTTTTTCAACCACACATTATGTATTTGGGTTTTGATGTGTTGTGTGGTAGCAGTAAACAATTGTATGAGCATATTGATGCTGTTGCCGTTTTGCCACACCTCATGTCCTTTGAGGAATCACAGGTATTTTTAGGCAAAACTGCGTGCTACCACAAATTTGTACCAGATGCTGCTACTGTGGCACAACCATTCCATGCATTATTATCAGGGTGTCCCATTTATCTTAACCGCCATAAATAACTGTTTGTCCAGATGCAAATTACCAAATGTTTCAAGCAAATGATCTCTAGCCATCAGGGGGACACTAATCAACATGATTGCCTTCATTGTAGGTTTGTTGTTTACAAAGATATGAACAGAGGTATGACTTTCTTAAATGGCACATTGTATTTTTTATTCAGTAATTCTTTTCCTCTCCTCAAGACCTATTCAAAAACGTATCACAGTGTACCATTCACTGAATATAATATTATTAATTATATAACACATCATCGACTTTGACTTTACATCTTCAGCTTCAAATTAATAGGTTTCAATGGCATAAAGTCAAAATACTTTCCAAGCAATGTCTGTTTGATTTAGATAATGTTGGAGACTATATTAATGATGATGCAAAATATTTTTGAACATGTTGCCTGAAAACTGTATTGAGCAGCTAGCTCAGCAGCCTATATGCAATGGACATATCTTAGACCTTGTAGCTACACATAGGCCAGGCCTTATCAACAATGTCAGTATAGAAATGAGGATTAGCAATCATGATGTTATTGTAGCAACTATGATTATGAAAGTTAATAAATCAGTCAAGAAGGCTATGAGAGTGTTTCTGCTAGATAGAGGAGATTAGCAGTTATTAGCTTCTCACTTAAGCAGTGAATTGGCATCACTTAGTTTCAGTGAGATGGATGTGGAGGAATTGTGGGAAAAGTTTAAGCAGATTGTTAAGAAGAGTTATGTGCCTAGTAAGTGGATAAAGGATGGAGAAGACCCACCATGGTTAAATAATGAAATTTGGAGGATGATGAGGAGGCAGAGTCTGTTGCACTGTCAGTTCAAAAGGGACTGCACAAATGACGACACATGGAGGTTAGTAGAGATTTGTATGTCTGTGAAAATATCTATGCATGAAGCACGCAACAACTACCACTGTCCCACCTTAGCAAAAGATATGGCACAGAACCTGAAATAATTCTGGTCTTGCGTAAAATCATTAAGCCGGTCTAAGGCTTCCATTCAGTCCCTTGTTGCTCAGTCTGGTGTAGCAGTTGAAGATTGCAAAATGAAAGCTAAAGTTTTAAATTTCACATTCAAGAAATCATTCGCACAGGAGAATTGTACAAACGTACCATCATTTGACCATCAGCCAGACTCCCATATGGACAACATAGTAATAAGCATCCCTGGCATAGAGAAACAACTGACAGTTTTGAAAGCATATAAATCACCAGGTCCAGATGATTTCACAGAGAGTACTCTATGGCAAATCTTTAACATATTGCAGCGTGTCAGCAACTGTGAAATGTACAGCAAATAAACAATGTTTTCAGCCTTCAGTTGCAAGGTAATTATGGCATTGGCCCCTTATCTAGCTTGCATTTATCATGAATCTCTCACCCAGCATAAAGCCCCAAGTGACTGGAAAGAAGCAATTGTGACTCCAGTACATAAGAAGGGTAAAAAATGGCCCCACAAAATTACAGACCAATATCCCTAACTTCTGTTTGTTGCAGAATCCTTGGACATATTCTCAGGCTGAATATCATAAACTTTCTTGAGACTGAGAAGCTTACATGCACCAATCAGGATGGTTTTAGAAAGCATCGCTCATGTGAAACTCAGTTTGTCATTTTCTCATGTGATACACTGTTTACTATGGATGAAGGGCAACAGGCAGATTCCATATATCTAGATTTATGGAAAGCATTTGACATAGTGCCCCATTTAGGCTGTTAATGAAGATATGAGCATATGTAATAAGTTCACAGATATGCGAGTGGCTTGAAGACTTTTTAAATAATGGAACCCAGTGTGTTTCCCATGACAGTTCATTAGAGACAAGGGCATCATCAGGAGTGCCCCAGAGAAGTGTGATAGGACCACTGTTGTTCTCTCTATATATAAATGATTTGGCAGACAGTGTGGGCAGCAGTCTGTGGTTGTTTGTTGATGATACCATGGTGTACGATAGGGTGTTGAAGTTAAGGGCTGTAGGAAGATACAAGACGACTTAGACAAAATATCCAGTTGGTGTGATGAATTGCAGCTAGCCTAAACTATGAAAAAATGTAAGTTAATGTGGATGAGTAGGAAGATCAAACCTGTAATATTCAGATACAGTATTACTTGTGTCCTGCTTGACACAGTCAATTCATTTAAATATCTGTGTATAGCATTGCAAAGCAATATGAGATGGAATGAGCATGTGAGAACTGTGGTAGGGAAGGCAAATGGTTGACTTTGGTTTATTGGAAGAATTTTAGGAAAGAGTGGTTCACCTGTAAAGGAGACCATGTATAGTACACTGGTGCAATCTATTTTTGAGTACTGCTTGAGTTTGGGATCCATATCAAGTCTGACTGAAAGCAGACGTTGAAGCTTTTCATAGGTGGGTTGCTAGATTTGTTACCAGTGGGTGTGAACAATACGTAAGTGTTACGAAGATGCTTTTGGAACTCAAGTGGGAAACCCTGGAGGGAAGGCAACATTCTTTTTGAAAAACACTATTGAGAAAATTTAGAGAACCAGCATTTGAAGCTGCTGAACAATTCTACTGTTGCCAACATACACTGTGTGTAAGGACCAAGAAGATAGAAACAAGAAATTTGGCAGGTGTGAGGCATATAGACGGTCATTTTCCATTGCTCTATTTGCAAGTGGAACAGGAAAGGAAATGACTAATTTTTGTACAGGGTATGTTCCGCCATGCATTGTATGGTGGCTTGTGGAATATCTATGTAGATGTAAATTAATTAGTCTCTCATGTTGCATTCAATAAAGTAACTGAAAACTGTTATAAAGCATGTGCATGAACTGAGGATAATTTTTGCAAAACTTTGATTTTCTTTGTTATATACGAATTTATATACCTTAAAAAGAGAGGAATCAATTGTAACTGTTAAAATTTAACAAAACTTAACATATGCCATATTAAATATGTGTCAAATATTCAAAAGTTTTGTAAAACTTAAACATCTATTAAAAGAGGAATTTTCCAAAACTTAACTTCTATATGACATTCTGTTTTTCATCCATTTTAAAGCAAAATTTACTGTGCTTTTCTGTCTTCTAGATACTGTCAGCATACATTTTGATGGCCAGCAGAACCAGCCTTCCCAAAACTTTCTCCTGCGGTAAAATGTCACTCACAGCATATCTTGTTATATAATTGTAGAGTAATGGAGGTAAATGGAGAAAAACAAAATACTTGCCCTAATACATGGGTAGAAATGCACATGTCACATGGAGCCAATCAAATTTCTGCTGCTGTAAGACATGTTTTAATAAATTTGGAGAAGAAGAAGTGAAGAATCAAAGGCTGACATTAGGAATTTTCCCGTAGTCATGCAGTTCACAAAATAAAAAATCAGTGATGTTCCTTCAGTTTTGTGAAGGATCAAAAGTTTTGATGAAACTTCTGCATCTTTTTCCAATCAGGGACACAGTTACATGCCTCCTGACAGTGTATTCGGTGTAGTTACTGAGAAAACTTGGGATTATCACACTGTCTTCAGAGTACCATGAAGTGTCAAATCAACATGGTACTTGAGAGATTCTGGCAAGTTACAAGTATGAAATCCACAAGCAAAAAAAATCAATAAAAAAAGTTACCATTCAAAATAAGGAAGAAAGAGTCCTAATATATGATAAGTCTGGAAAAAATTATGTTGTGTGCAAATTAAAAAGCAGATATTATGGATCGCAAATCTTGCATGAACTGCAAAAAAAAGTCACCAACTTCAGAAAAATAGACAATGCTCCTTTAGTAAGATAGGAAAATAAAGTTTGTGCTTAGAAGACTGAAGATGCAAAAAAAACTACTCAAGTACTTTGACACCTCTTCAGATGAAGCAAAAATATTTTGTGCAGGAACTCCTCAAGGTTGCAGTAACAATGATGTTGATAACAATGAAGCTGAATATGACGATGAAGTAATTTATTAGAAGAATTATATAAATTAACTTGAAATTATTCACAAATAAATGATTATTGGTCATTTTAAAGTGTGGTGATACTGTAGTTGTTCTGTTCTGCAAAAAAATAAATCAATAAATAAAAATTTTAAAAAGTTTCTGTTTCATGTATTACTAAAGTTATTCAATAAAAAAAGTTGCCTGTTGCCTGGAGGGGGGAGGGGGGAGGCAATATATATTCTGGAAGGAGTTGTGTGTATGGAAGACAGAAGGGAGGAACTGGAAATATTTTAGCAGAGATTTAGGTCAAGGGACTGTGAGTGCACAGGACATGCTGGAGAAACAATTCCCACCTGTGTAGTTCAATGGTACTATTGTGGCTGTGTACAGCTGAATGAACCTTTGACTTTGTTGACCAGAAACTCCAAACCATTGTCCATAACCTCTCAGCCTACATTCCAGATTCAAGACATTGCTCACTTCCTTCACTGCCATTCCATAGTTCCTGACCCATTACTACCAGACTCCTTGTTGGTCACTGTGAATGAGATTTTTCTTATACACCAACTTCCCCAGTGCCCATGGTCTTGCAGCCATATAACATCTTTCCCAACATTCTCTTAATAGCAAAGACAGCACTTCTTCCCTAATCCTCCTAGTCAACCACATCCTAATCCACAATTATTTCACTTTTAAAGACCAAACCTATAAACAAAACTGTGGAACTGCCATGGGCACTTGCAAAGTACCATCCTATGCCAGTTATTGGACAGGCTATACAGAGGAATCCTACCTATCCAGTCAACACCTAAAACACCTTGTTTGGTTCAGATCTGTTGATGATATTTTCATAATCTTGACTTGTGGCAGGGAGAACCTTTGCTTCTTCCTCCATAATCTTAACATCTACTCCCAAATCCACTTCACTGGATTCTTCTTAACTTAATGAGCCACCTTCCTAGATGTTGATCTCCACCCGTCAGGTAGCTCCATAAACACGTCCGTTCATATCAAGTACACCAACTGCCAACTGTACCTCCACTTTGACAGCCATCACCTGTCTAAAGTCAAAAAGTCTCTCCCATACAGCCTTACACCCTTGGAAGCCACACCTGCAGTGGAGAGCAGGAGCTGTTCAGATATATCAATAAGTTTACCAAAACTGTTACTACCAGACAATATTCTATCCAGTCCATCCATAACAGGTCTCCCGTGCCATCTCCTCCTCTGACACCTGTAACCCTTTTATCCCACCCAGCCTACATAATGTCTTTGTCCAACCCTACTCCAATAGTGAACAAATCCAGCACCCCATGGCCCATTTCCCTGTGGTTGACCCAGGTGCAAGGCCTGTCCCACAAATCCACCCGTCACCTCCTGCTACAGTCCAGTCACAGGCATCTCCTATTCAATATGAGACAGGGTAGTGTGTGAGAGCAGCCATGTTATACATCAGCATTGACTGTACAGCATTTTAAGTGGGCTTGATAAATAACCTACTGTCTACTTGCATGATTGGCCACCATAAGTCTGTTGCAAACCTCACACTTAACCATCCAGTTGCCAAACATGCTGTGCATCCCAACACTAATGACTTCAATAGCTGCTTCACTATGCGGGTCATTTGAATACACCATTCCAGCACAAGATTCTCTGAACTACACAAATGGGAATTCTCTCTCCAGCATATCCTGCCTCTTGCAGTCCCCCCAGGCTTAAACCTCTGCTGATTTGTTTCCCACTCCCTAACCTTACCTTTTCCTTGTCTCTTCGGTGCACACCACTTCTTTCCCATCCAGATCAGGTACTCCATCCCCCCTTACCCCCTCTCTCTCCCTCCTTTTTTCCATCTCTCTCCCCCATTTTTCCACCCCTCTCCCTTACTTTCTTCCCTCAATGTCTCCCTCATCACTGCCACCTTACTCTCCTTTCCTCCTCCCTCTCTCTAGCTCTTATATGCTCACCCTCTGAACTCATTTAAATTGCTTGTCTATTCACCACAAGAAAGGGGGCAACAGCAGCCACTGTACAGATATAGTGTTTCTATTGAAATATTTACTGTAATGTTAGTTAAATGTCATAATTCTATATGATATGCCAAGACCAATACTATCACAACACTACAGCAGGCCACAAAAGGTTCATTTCTTTGTGCAGTGGATCCCTAAATGATAAGAGTCTCTGTATTTCTCCAATGGAAACCACACAAAATTCCAAAGATTTCCTTCTGATTTCATCAGTTCCAGAAGCAGTTAGCTCTTTTAGCAAATTTTGTGCTCAGCTCTAAATACTCTTCACTAAAGGGGAGAAATTTTAAAAAACAACATGGATTATGTATTTCAGTTTCTTGCAGTGCTCTTATTGACAAACTCTTCTGCCTGATTTCTTTAAGAATTTTCTTTAGGAAATGAATGAAAATCACCATTGAAACTATTGAGAAAATTAAGAGCAACAAGAGGTAAACTCTGGAGTAAAGATTATTTCTAAATCACACTCCAAAAGCCACTTAATGGTGTACTGTATTGAGGGTACTTCTGGTACCACTAACTGATCCCCACTACCCTGTTTCACTCTGTGACTGGTGCTTAGGCAGAATGATTGATGGTATACCTCTGTTTTAGCTCTAATTTTTTTAATTTTCTCATTGTGGTCATGTTGTAAGATGTATGTGGGAGGAATAACGTTGTCTGACTACCTGGAAAGTGTTCTCTCAAAATTGTAGTAGAAAAGCTCACCATGATGCATAACATCTCTCTTGTAACATCTGTCACTGGAATTTGTCAAGCATCTCTACAATGCTCTCACACCAACTAAACAACCACATGATGAAACATGCCACTCCCCCTGGATCTTCTCTATCTTTTCTACCAGTCCTACCTGGTAAGGCTCTGAGCACTATGGGACTTAACATCTATGGTCATCAGTCCCCTCTACCTGGTAAGGATCAAATATTGATGAACAATACTGAAGAATGCTTTATAAGCCACTTCCTTCATGGATGAGCTACATTTCTCTAAGATTCTTCCTATGAATCTCAGTCTGACATCTGCTTATTGGTTTTATGTTGTAGGATTGCTGGATCCAATGATGTACACTATACTACATGTAATAAGCACTATTTTATTGGACCAAAGCACCCACAAAAGAGCCTGAAAAACAAAGATGTTATACGGAACTTGGTTGATAGTCACTACATTAGCCGCCCCCCCCCCCCCCCCCCCGCCAGTTTGTGGAGCACAAACACAAATATGAGGGCATACATGTAAAGGAATCACCCACCGGGGGGGGGGGGGGGGGCAGTGTTTAAACAGAAACAGTACATTACATTAGTACATAAAGTCTTCAAGCCAGCGAGGGTGGTGGATGATCCTTCCCAACCAGGCAAATCCTCATACAACTGTGGAGGGATCTGGGGAGGGAGCAGTGGATTGTGAGGAGTGAGGGTAGTGAACCTGAATGCCTGTAGCAGTATGAAGGACTTTCACCACTGATGGGTCAGTACCAACAGGCAAGGGGACAGATTGGAGAAGGTGAATGTGAGTCAAGTTGTCATTGGGGAAGCTGGCTCATTCATAGAATACAAACACTTTATCATGAAGCACAACAAAAAACACTTTTGAACTGCAAATGAAATCAGTGTTGACATTAACTACCACTTCCATAGATGGGGTGACAGAATCTCCAAACGAATCAGCGTTGGTGACATCACGGATTCCGAGTCTGGCCCCCTGATATGTCACTAAATCCTAACAGCGGAGAGGTGAGGAGGGGGGGTGGGGGCTGCCTGTAGGAGGGGAACTCATTAATTACATGCATCACTCTGTAGAGTGATGTCACAAACACTTGTAGCATTTTCACATGACTGCGAGTAGGTAACGTCACATGTGCGGGGATGGTTGTCACTCACCCGTGGACCATCAGTAGATACCTCGTATGAGGCAGATTTAGCAGGAGGTGGGGTATCAAGCAGTTCTCCTAGTTAAGGCTTGACTAGCTCTGCTAGGAGTGTGAGGGGTTCTCTGTATAGTACTTCCACTAGAGATGTGCCAAGGTCATCTTTGTATGTGGCCCAAACACTTAACATTACCCATGTAGGGCATCAGCCCGCTCGCTTCTGTGGCACATCAGTGAAGCTTTAAGCGTTTGGTGCCAGTGTTCAACAAGCCCATTGCTCTGGGAATGGTATGCTGTTGTCCTAAATCATTTCATACCGCTCAGTTCACAAAATTGCCAGAAGAGGGCAGATTCGAACTGGCGCCTATGGTCGGTGGTGATAGAAGCTAGGCAGCCAAAGTGCGAGATCCATATTAATAAAGGGGCTCGGGCCAACACATCAGCTGTGATAGCAGCAAGGGGAATTACCTCTACCCAGTGGGTAAACCTATCAATGGTGGATAGTATGTAAAGAAAGGGGCCCGAGTGTGGTAGGGACTCGACAATATTAATGTGTATATGTTGAAATCTTCGTTTTGTCACATCGATCGTACCCGGGAGGGGGGGGGGGGGGGGGGGGGCTGTTCATGATTGTCCTACTTTTGAACACTGACTAGCCACACACACTTGCACCCAACTGTGACATTGTTTTATCATCCCAGATCAAACAGAAAGTTTAGATACCAGACGTGCGGTGGTGCGTATGCCAGGGTGTGTTAAGTCATGAATACTATTAAAAATGTCCCGGCGGAGAGGTGCAAGAATCATCAGATGTATGAGTCCTGTTGAAATGTTGCACGAGATGGTTGACAAGAACCCAGGAAGTGTCTGTAACTCTAGTTTGAGTCCTGTTTCAGCATCAGAGTGCAATGTGATGAGTTCAGTACCATCTGTTCGAAATTTAGGGAGTTCTCTGAGGTACAGTTGCGAAGATAATACCAACACACAAGATAAAAAATCAGCAACGGCATTGGCTGCCCCCCTGACATAATGTAGGTCATTTTTAAACTGGCATATGAGGTCCATATGATGAAAACGTCTTGGGGATGAGTCCTTGCCTGGGTTGCGGATAGCATAACCAGAGGTTTGTGGTCAGTAAATACCACAAGATGGCGACCTTCGATATTGTTCTGGAAATATTTGATAGCAGCATAAACAGCAAATAGATCTCAGTCAAAGCTCAACCATTTATGTTGGGAAGCAGACAGTTTGTGGGAAAAAAATCTGAGCGGCTGTACAACAGAACCCATGGATTGCTGAAGTACCGCCCCCACTGCTGTATCACTCATGACAGTAGTAAGCGAAACGGGAACATCAGGGATGGGATGAGCAAGTGTAATGGCTATCTGTAAGGCTGACTTGAGTTTATCAAATGCATGTCGCATATCTGGAGTCCACTTGACCGCCCGAGACCCTGAAATGTTCTTGCCTACGAAAGTGTCCGTCAGTGGTGCCTCTATGTTGGCAATTTGGGGAACGTGTTTGTGGTAGTAATTTACAGTTGCTAGGAAGCGGCAGAGGCCCTGAAAGTCTTTGGGCAAAGGCACTGTACTAATAACTTCAATCTGTTTGGGTAGGGGGGGCAGATGCCACCGGCAGAAACCACGTGACCCAGAAAAGTGATGCTAGTGCAGCAGAGTTGTGACCTAGCACTGTTCACCATGACAACGTTTGCTTGTAATAGTTGTAACACTCAATTTAAGTGGAGTTCATGTTCCTCCAGTCAGGAAGAGAAAATTAACAAGTCATCCAGGTATGCATACGCAAAGTCCAGTTTTCCAACCAACGAGTCAATGAACCATTTCCACGTCTGTGCGGCATTTTTAAGGCCGAATGGCATAAACAGATACTCGAACAATCTGAATGGGGTGATGATGGCGGTTTTTTCTATGTCCTCAGGTGCCATTGGCAGTTGGTGGTATGCTCTGTGACAGACACTTACACTGAAAATCTGTGCCCTGTGCAGTTGGGATGAATGGGTGATGACCAACTACTAGAAGAAGGGCGAACAGTCTTAATGTCTAAAGGTTCCTGAATAATGGGTTTTTTCCAGGCTTAAACACCTAGCCGTTGCATGCACCGGTGGACCTTCTGTGGTATTGATTCTGTGAACAGTACCATTGCTGATCGCAAACACTGATGGGGATGATGGACCCGCACACAATGAATGCACACACTTGTGTGTCCCCGGCTGGCGGATCAGCAGCAGTGGCAGTGATCCAATGGTAGTCCTTGTCGTGGAGCTCAGTGGGGTACTCAGCGGGGTCATAAACGCAGCTTCTGTTCGGCAGTAGAAAAGTCTCACGGTGTTGGCGGCGGGTGAGAGGAGGCAGTGCAAGGGCTGGGGGCATGGCTGTGTGTGACAGCTGGGCAACCTACTTATGAGCATCCATGCTTGGCTTGTTCAGTGTCGATGTGTAAGTGGAGGGCTTCATTGTTGCCCTGAAGCTTGTTGTTGTGTGATTTAAGAGAGAGCACATATATAGTATACAGATGTGGGGTTGGTACTGTAGTGAAATGGGGACTGATGGCCACTAGGTTTTGATACATTGCTTGAGGTAAAGACCACTATGTGGGATTAGCAGCTGACTTTGTAACTTATATAAAATGTACATGTCCTAATAACAATATAAGGAACAAGATGTAAATGTAATTAAAATTCAATAGCTGAAGTCAATACAGCTCATCCTATAGTTGAATTGACAGGAATTTAACAAAAATAACCAACATAAGAATCTTCTGACATTATATATCCAAGTGGTATAATTTTATGTAATAATTTATTGCACTGATACTTTACAATTTATTGCCTACCTTAGCCACTGTCTCAAAATATTTTTATTTTTAATACATGACTACTTAACAAATGAAATTATAAAGATCATCTCCAAAATGCAGCACTATGGGCCACAACTGAGGTTGAACTGTTGTTGTTGTTGTTGTTGTTGTGGTCTTCAGTCCAGACACTGGTTTGATGCAGCTCCCCATGATACTCTATCCTGTGCAAGATTCTTCATCTCCAAGTAACTACTGCAACCTATATCCTTCTGAATCTGCTTGGTGTATTCATCTCTTGATCTCCCTCTATGATTTTTGCCCTCCACACTGCCCTCCAATACTAAATTGGTCCTCCAATACTAAATTGGTGATCCCTTGATTCCTGAGAACATATGTCCTACCAACGATCCCTTCTTCTAGTCAAGTTGTGACACAAATTTCTCTTCTCTCCAATTCTGTTCAGTACCTCCTCATTAGTTACATGATCTACCTATCTAATCTTCAGCATTCTTCTCTAGCACCATATTTCGAAAGCTTCTATTCTCTTCTTGTCTAAACTATTTATCGTCCATGTTTCAGTTCCATAAATGGCTACACTCCATACAAATACTTTCAGAAAAGACTTCCCGACACTTAAATCTATACTCAGTGTTAACAAATTTCTCTTCTTCACAAACACTTTCCTTGCCATTGCCAATCTACATTTTATATCCTCTCTACTTCAACCATCTTCAGTTATTTTGCTTCACAAACAGCAAAACTCATTTACTTCTTTAAGTGTCTCTTTTCCTAATCTAATCACCTCAGCATCACCTGAATTAATTAGACTACATTACATTATCCTAGTTTTGCTTTTGTTGGTGTTCATCTTATATCCTCCTTTCAAGACACTGTCCATTTCGTCAATTGCTCTTCCAGGTCCTTTGCTGTCTCTGACAGAATTACAATGTCATGAGCAAACCTCAAAGTTTTTATTTGTTATCCACAGATATGAATTCCTACTCAAAATTTTTCTTTTGTTTCCATTGCTGCTTGCTCAATATAGAGATTGAATAGCATTGGGGATAGGCTACAACCCTGTCTAACATCCTTCTCAACCACTGCCTCTCTTTCATGTCTCTCGATTCTTGTAACTGCCATCTGGTTTCTGTAAAAATTGTAAATAACCTTTTGCTTCCTGTAGTTGATCCCTGCCACCTTCAGAATTTGAATGAGAGTATTCCAATAAACATTGTCAAAAGCCTTCTCTAAGTCTATAAATGCTAGAAACGTAGGTTTGCCTTTCATTAATCTGTCTTCTAAGATAATTTGTAAGGTCAGTATTGCCTCACGTGTTCCAAAATTTCTACAGAATCCAAGCTGATGTTCCCCGAGGTTGGCTTCTACCAGTTTTTCCATTTGTCTGTAAAGAATTTGTGTCAGTATTTTGCAGCCATGACTTAATGACTTATTAAACTGATAGTTCAGTAATTTTCACACCTGTCAACACCTGATTTCTTTGGGATTGGAATTATTATATTCTTCTTGAAGTCTGAGGGTATTTCACCTGTCTCATACATATTGCTCACCAGATGGTAGAGTTTTGTCAGGGCTGGCTTTCCCAAGGCTATCAGTAATTCTAATGGAATGTTGTTTACTCCTGGAGCCTTGTTGAACTAACATCAGACAATTCTTCCATCATTGTGATGGTAATGGTAAAAAATATATATATATATATATATATATTATACCATTATTAAACTGAAAAGAATGTAAAATGTGTGACAATGTGCATGATAAAAGAATGGCATTTTAAAATATATTATTCTACATGTCTTGATAACAAACTATTGTTTAAGAAGCTTTACTCATATGCAACATTATGTACCATAATGAAGGTGGAAAGGGTGTCAGGCAAGCTTTATGGTACTAGGTAACAACAATGGATTCAGTTCATTAAAATGAGAAAGTATAAAATGTGTAACAATGTGAGTAATTTAAAGAGATCATAAAAGAAAAAATAATAATGACTGCATTTATCTCTATGGCTTGTTGCATACCAAGTGCATAAATAACAGTCCAATACTTAGTTTCTCGGAATTTGCCATAATCTTATAGATTCGATGTACAATTGCTTGACATCCACTTACAGAAATCTATGTATTTGTAACTAACTTTGTACCATATTCTTTCTCATGGTTGGCATTACCATCCTTATCAGAAAAACCTTACATAATCAGGCTTTATGCAATCTCTCAAATGCGTCTTGTGATATTTAGTCAAAATAGTTGTCCACGTGTAGGTGATAGCATTGCTCAAAGTCAAAGTTCAAATCAGTAGAAGATGGAAACTCCTGTAACTTAATTATCTTCCTTATATTTAAGATAATTCTCATTTATTGTTCAGGCCCAGTTGTATATTTTGAATTGTATGACATGTTTCAGTTACTCAGGATCATGTTTAGATCCAAAACAAAGCAAAACTAAACATGTTCTCTCTAATATTTTACAGCAAGTGGAAAAAAGAATTGTACATAAATGTAGAATTTAACTAAGTAGTTGCATCAGCAACCCATCTTGTCTGTTCATAACCTCATATCAGAGTACTGTGTTTTACAGCTGTGGTCATTGTTTTAGATTGGTATCTTATGGAGGTTGGGGAGAGGAAGGGAGGGGGGAGGGGAAAATGGAGTGAGAGTGATTGGGGAAGGGGAAAGGAAACAAGATGACATGTTTTAACAAGAGGGGTGTTGTTAAAATTATAGAAGGTATAATTATTTAAAAATTCTTATCAAAATACTAATAGCATAAAACCAATGGATATGTAAAATGTAAACAGCATAAAATAGTAAAGTTATGCTATGGAGCAGGGGGGGGGGGGGGGGGGGGCTGAGAGCAGGCAAAGGGGGAAGGGAGGGGGAGGATGAGGAGTGGCAGAGATAGTGTGATTTTAACAAGAGAGGGCCTTATACTAAAAAGTCAGTTATTTAAAAAATCTTCTGCCAATATACCAGAAGCAGAGACCAATGTATGTGTTAACTGTATAAGGAGATAAAATAGCAGATTATAAAAGTAGAAATAAAGCAGCTAAAACTGAATTAGTGTCTCATGATATTAAAAGTATGCAACTTGGAAACTATAAAAGCATCCGGTTTTCTGAATATATAAAAAATAAAACTGTATAAAAATTTTTTAAAATATTAAAAGTATAGGCCTAGTGCAATGGATATATAAATAGTGAAAAACAAGAAGCTCATAAAATTATATTGGTGGAATTATATAGAGGACATTGAAGTGCATGATGTGTCATTAAATACTAAATTTTTTTTAAAAACATTGGAAGTATGAAACGTAAAAAGTAAACAATAATTTATAAAAGTGAAACTATGTGCAGCAACTAAAGTTACAGGGAACAGGGTGTAGCTTTAGTTGCTGCACATAGGTGCACTTTTATAATTTACACTTTCAGTGTAAGATGTTATGCTTTTATACTTTCAAAGTTGCACACATTTAATACGTTAAGACACTAATTCAGTTTTAGCTATTTTATTTCCACTTTTATAAACTATTTTAACCCCTTCCACAGTTTAACGCATCCATTGGTCTATGCTTCTCACATTTTTACACAGGTTTTTAGTTAATTGACTTTTTGCAATTTTAGGCCACTAACTGTGCCAACACCCCCCCCCCCCCCCCCTTCCGCTTGCCTTCTTTCCCACTCTCTGTCCCCATTGCTCCATTTTACAATTTTATTGTTTTATGCCAGTTAAATTTTACATACCCATTGTTCTACACTACTAGCATTTTAATGAGAATTTTTATGTATCATACTTTCTATAATTTTATATCTAAAAATAAAGATGATGTGACTTACCAAACGAAAGCGCTGGCACGTCGATAGACACACAAAAAAGCACAAACATGTGTATGTTTGTGTTTGTTTGCGTGTCTATCGATGTGCCAGCGCTTTCGTTTGGTAAGTCACATCATCTTTGTTTTTAGATATATTTTTTCCCATGTGGAATGTTTCCTTCTATTATATTCATTTCTATAATTTTAGCAAGACACCTCTTGTTATACTCGTTACATCCCCACAGTCCCTCCTTGCTACCTTCCCTCCACAAACACCCTCACTCCATTTCCCCTCCCCCCTCTCCTCTCTCCAACAGATACCTTTTTGAAACACTGACCACAGTTGCAAAACATAATCCGATATGAGGTTCTGCGTAGACAAGTTGGGTTTCTGATGCAACTACACAGGGTGTTCAAAAAGTTTTGCACAGTTGTCTATATATATATTTTTTTTAATTTTTTGCAGGAGGAGAGTGAAATTTTTTGTGAACATACTTGGAACATTTAGCTATACATTGAACCTACTCAATATAGCCTCCATCAGCTGTGACACATCTGGCCCAATGTTCTTTCCATGATGTAAATGCACTTTGGTAAAATTCTGGGGATTTACTTTTTTACACCATCACTTGACACAGGAAATAAGGTCTTTTTCACTATCAAATGTTTCACCTTGCATTTGGGTCTTCAGACGACCAAAGAGGTAAAAATCAGATGGAGCCAATTCTGGACTGTAGGGAGGATGAGGCACAAGTTTCCAGCCCATTCCTGATTTTCTCCTGCGTCAATGGGGCTATATGGTGCTTGGCATTGCCATGGTGTAGTCTGATGAGCTAACCCTGAAACTGTGTTCTGTAGGTCTTGATGGCACATTGCAGCTTGTCCAATGACAAACAGTAACAGACCCAGTTAATTGTGGAGCCAGGTTCCAAAAAGTCAATGAAAATGATACCACAATGAGGAGGCCATCACCTTTCGGCTTGCTGTTATTGAACATCTTGGTTTCTTCTTCCAAGGGGAACCTGGATGACTCCACTCCATGGATTGGGTTTTGCTCTCAGGTTTGGACAAAAACAACCATGTTTCATCCTGGGTAATGACACTGTCAAAACACTGTTTCCACTCACAGTAAAGGTCTTCATGAGACCCTTGCACACATTCTTCCTCATTGTTTTCATTTCTCTTGTCAATAATCTAGGCACCCAATGTGCAGAGATTTTTCTGTACCCTAGTGACTGTACCAGTGATAACAAATGACCCAATGACAAATGAATCATTTCAGCAAGCTGTCTTGTCATAACACACCTGTCATTTTGGATGATTTGATCAATGGTCTCCTTATTCACATCACTCACTGCCATTGATGGTCTGCTGCATCGTGGATTGTCCAGTAGTGAGAAATCACCTTCTTTAAACCTTTGCAACCACCACTGGATACTGCTGTGATCCACTGTGTCCTTCCCATAAACAGGGAGCTACTTCCTGTGAATTGATGTGGCAGCGACATCACCGGTCTTGAAGAGGAACTCCATCACCGACCGTTTCACAAACTGACATCTACTTCACAGTTCCATTATGGCTCACATGTAAATAAAAGACAATACTGTTATATACCAACTTATAGCTAAATGTTCCAAGTATGTTTACAAAAAATTTCATTATCCTCCTGCAAAAAATAAAAAAATTAGAGATGACTGTGCAAAACTTTTTGAACACCCATTGTACTTAGGTAAATTCTACATGTATGTAAACTATTTCTTTTTTACTTAATGTCAAATATGATGGAACATATGTTTAGTTTTACTTTGTTTTAGATCTGAAGATGACCCCGAGCGATTAAAATATGTCGTACAATTAAAAATATGCAACTGATACTGAGTGCTAAATAATGTTTATCTTAAATATCTGAAAATTATTCATAACTGAGCTTCAGTTCTGACCCATAGTTATAGAAATGCAAATACAGTGCACTGGTCTATTCATTCAGTGAACTCGGTGGCTGTCTGCTCTGTGTCTTTGAAACACAAAAAACAGCTCAGCCATGGAAACACTGTCTGTCCTGTCAGTAGTTTGAGAGATACCATCATCCCAGAATATGGTTGGAAACACTGTGACAGTCAGATTGCTTCCTCAAGTGGCTGAGAATTGTTTTGCTGTATTCACCTGATGTTTTCTTCTCATTTCTGTGAAATATTCTGAATGACTCTGACTTAAGAAATGATATAGAGTTAGCAAATTTATGTTTTTGAGTCCACAGGAATTTGTTCAAAACAGAAAATTTAACTAATCTCTTCTTTCACATTGCAAATAATCCAGCTTAGCCACCATTGCAGAAAAGAGGGAGCAATGTTTCTTACAGTTGCCTGTGAGTTCACTGGTAAACTGTTTGCATTTCAAATGAAAACTGTTGCTTCCAGGCTCACAGGAGACAAGATTTTTACATCTTTTTGTGACAGGGCTACAAGTGGGCAGGTCAACAACCCATAAGGAAAACTTAAGAAAATTTCTCCCACAAAATGTTTTATTACCACTGTGACATGAGACCTTGTACCTTTGCAAAGGGCAGGTGCTGAAAGAGAGCTCCAGTCTATTCCAGTTACTAAAATTACATATTTAGTTTCCTGAGAACTCTTCTGCATGATAATCACAAAGTATTCTAGCACTGACACTATCACCCACAACTTCAAATCACAACGCCAAAGCATAAGCTGGCCTCCATAGTGACTGTTGATGCTCATTCACTGACAAGCCTTGTCAGTGTTCTGAGCTGACACCTTTTACACCAAACCTGCACATATGGCAAATCATAGCATGCACAGAGGAATGATCCACACTTCACAACTACCTAAATAATGTTTCTAGTTTCCACAAACTTCCTTCGTCAACCTAAATGGTGAGAAGTGGAACATGTTATTCTGCAAAATTGACATGTTACAACACAAATGTCCCCAATGAGACAAAAAGATGTCATGTAGCCCAACTTACATACATCTCAAACATTAAAAAATGTCCATCAAATAACAACAGTTTTAACTTTCATTCAATTATTATTATTATCATCTGCACTTAAGGTTCCTTAAGACCAAACCCTTTCTTATTTTCTCAAACAACCAAAACATGTATAAGTATATTTCTTTTCTAACAGTCCTTGTAATGAATATTAGGTTTCCCAGGATAAACTTGACAGTTGTCACCCACAATGTCTCTTCTTATTTATCTGCACACATTGCAAAAATCACAATCACATTTATTATTCCTTTCCTTTGTAACATATACCTTAACTCAGCCCTTCTTAATACACTTTCTTTTTCTGAAATTCATGAGAGCCTCTCTCTCCCCTTTGCATTTTCACTTTAGAAAAATATTTATCACTCAATTTAGCTTGTTTAGATAAAAGACCAAGTGGCTCTTTAATCACCTTGTTTCACACTTAACATACTTCTTTCAAAATACTGGTGTATGTCTATTTCAACCATACTGTTGTTCATTATATGCCTTAACCTAGTAAAAGACTTTTTAATTTTGCATTTTATTGCTCTATTTATACTGGATTTCCTCTTGTACTATCATCTAGTTATTTCATACGTACATTGTTTCCTTTTGGTAGATAAGAAAATGAGAGACGTTTGTGCTGTTTGATGAGGCTATATCATTATTACAGTACTCTTATTCAAAGGTAAAGGGATTTACTTAGATTTTAATTGGTTGATCACAACACCATAAGCTTCCCAAATTTATTGAGTTAGAAAATGTGTAGGTACAGTTTTATCATAAGGAGCTACCTGTTGACATTTTACACCACACTCTACAATTTCATATCTCAGATCCGTGTTAAGTCAAACAAGGGCAGAACCATAAATGCAAAGAATTGTCATTGCTCAGATAAATCTATTAGCTTTTAACTATTTTGGAGAACACTTCAACAGTGTGGCTAACAGTCACTGTACAGCTTCCTAGCTGTGCAAAAGCTGCACTTAAACCGTCTACTGTGGGCAGATAGTGTGTAAATACCTTTCCATCTTCTCATTGCAAGTTCAGACCATCCTGCCTATGGCTTCACCCAACCAAGGATTAGACCATACCTTCCCTGGCTTTGCCTATCCACCTCCTCTCCAATACCTACATAAAATTGAGTACACCCCATCTTAAGCCTTTAACAGAGTGAACAGCCTCTGACCCTTATCTTTACACTCCAAATGATGAAGTTTCTCCATAGCATATCAACTCTATCCAGTTATTCCAAATATATATTAGCTGACTCTTCCTTTTTGTACCTTTTTACCTATACTACTCCTAACATATTCTTCCTTTTTCTACCTTTTTGCCTACACTCCTTCTAATACCATAACTTAGATATATTCTGTTAAATCATCTAATAATGTGCCTTCTCTCAAGTTATTCCTCTTCCTTTCATTTTACTATGAGTAACTAGTAATGTTCACACACTGTTCTCCAACAAGTTTCCATCTCCCAATAAATACCTTTTGGGAATGACTGTTCGCCAGAGATCTATTCACTGCTACTAGATTATAAAGTTTATCTGTATTCTTTATTATCAGAGCAGTAACATTCTGCCCCCATTAACACAAAAATGCAGTTCCATGCTGGGAACCAATGTCTGTAATGCAATTTTTATTCATTTCTTTGTTCAGACTAAAAAGCGCCTTCTCAAGATCTGTAGGGAATAATTCTAAGTTGTTTTTAATCTCTGTTTAATCTATCCAATATTTATAAGATAAGACATGCTTACTTAATAGTTTATCGATCCTTTTGTGTTGCACCTCTTAATGCACTACATTACTAACTATAACCTTTGTATTTCATTTCCTCAAATCATTTATTCATTAATTCAAGTATTTTGTAATTTTTATTGCATCATCTGTTAAACAATTCATTGTCACTTTTTCACCAAGGATAATAATAATCTTAGCTAGAGCAGCAAAACAATTCACTCACCAAACTATTGCTTTCTTGCTTACATGTTAGCACATCATACTCCTCTTCAGGGATGATTTCCTTTCCCATCCTCTTCCCTGTTTACCTGACATGCCTAGCATGTATTTTTAACATTGAATATTTGTCTGAAATTTAATGTGTGTATGTATGTTTTTACTATCTCCACTAGCATCTACTGGCTTATGGTATGTAACCCCCCACATTAAAAATTCATATAAACACAGCTGTTATTTTTATGAAAGGGAAAGAAAAACCACTCACAAAAACATACAGATTAACTCTTCAATAAATAATGAAAATTCTTGAGAACATTTGCTATGTTTCATTGCATGTGTGTGTGTGATCATGCATGCACAATCACACTTTAAAATAAATCTTAAATCTTTATACTGCTATTAATCACTATTTACTCATGTACGTCTTTCATGCTTAGATCTTAAGTAACATATTTTTGTTGTTGTCTTATACCTTCTAGGTCTATATAGAACCTTCATAAGCTGTATTTACCTGTAGGATAGGACAGTAGGAGATGGCTTTAGGTTAAAGGCAACAGGATACAAGGACTAGAAGAAACTGCTTCAGAGAAAATGAAATGTGGAATACTGTAACAGTTAACTCTGACGCCACACAGACTCAATCCACCAAACCTGTAAAGACTGCAGATTCTCGTGCGAATATGAATTTCTTTAATATGTCAGTATTGTATACTCTCATTTCTTGATCAGTCTCCAGGTCTACTGAGAATACTGGTTTTGGATGAGGGAGACCCTACACCTGGAAGATTCCCCTACAGCATGAAAAAAAATTTGCTTGTTTCCTTTTGCAAATCAGAGCTAGGATGGAAATCCTTAACTAATACTAAGCCATTTATATGAAATGTGGATGTATTCGCACACTCATTTTACCTCTCCACTCTTGTAACTTCTTAAATTACTAATTTACTATGGTATAATGTATAGTAAGAACTCCAAGACATGATACACCCTTTCTACCCACAATGAGGTAACACTACTGTGTTACCACCACTACTCCAGAAAGATTTTTAACTGGCTTATTATAGCAGCTGATACATAACATTTGAATACATGACTCATATTGTTTGTAACAGAATCCAAATCACCGCCGCCACCATCACTCTTAAGATTAAATAATTTCTTAAGAAGGTAACTGGGTTGTGTCAGGCTAATACATAAAACTAAACAAATATAAAGAAAATATTCCTATTACACTCATAAAATAAATAAATTATGCACATCAGTATTCCAGCTGACATCACATCTATAATGATCAATGATGCCATAGATTAATTACTACAACCTCCTCTCGGGTTGGCAAAATAGATACTCCTTTATGTCCTTACATATTACTATTCTGTTAAATATTACACTTCTTTGCAGTGAATACAATGCATCCACTTACATATTATGCCTGACACAGCACAGAGTCCAGTACTAATAAAACTTTCTCTCTCAAGTGAGCTTGACAACTTAAACTATATGTATCTCCATTCCTATATTTGTTCATATTCATATGCTCACTAGATTAGATTAGATTAGATTAGTACTTGTTCCATAGATCATGAATACGACACTTCGTAATGATGTGGAACATGTCAGGTTAATAAAAGGTGTCTATACAAGATATTACATTACACAAAATATTACATGACATTTAATATTTTAATTTTAATTTTCTTTTTCTTTTTGTGGGGGTTGGGGAAATTATCCACTTACTACATCCAAAAATGCATCTAATGAGTAGAAGGAGTTGCCATTAAGAAATTCTTTTAAATTTCTTTTAAATGCTATATGGCTATCTGTCAGACTTTTTTTGCTGTTACGTAAGTGACCACAGACTTTTGTGGCAGCATAAATTACCCCCTTCTGAGTCAAAGTTAGATTTAAACTTGAGTAGTGAAGATCCCCCCCCCCCCCCCATGAACCATGGACCTTGCCGTTGGTGGGGAGGCTTGCGTGCCTCAGCAATACAGATAGCCATACCGTAGGTGCAACCACAACGGAAGGGTATCTGTTGAGAGGCCAGACAAACGCGTGGTTCCTCAAGAGGGGCAGCAGCCGTTTCAGTAGTTTCAGGGGCAACAGTGTGGATGATTGACTGGTCTGGTCTTGTAACACTAACCAAAACGGCCTTGCTGTGCTGGTACTGCGAACGGCTGAAAGCAAGGGGAAACTACAGCCATAATTTTTCCCGAGGGCATGCAGCTTTACTGTATAGTTATAAAAGATGAACATCAACAAAATCAAAACGATGATAATGGGATGTAGTCAAATTAAGTCGGGTGATGCTGAGGGAATTATATTAGGAAATGAGATACTTAAAGTAGTAAAGGAGTTTTGCTATTTGGGGAGCAAAATAACTGATGATGGTCAAAGTAGAGAGGATATAAAATTTAGACTGGCAATGGCAAGGAAAGCATTTCTGAAGAAGAGAAATTTGTTAACATTGATTATAGAATTAAGAGTCAGGAAGTCATTGCTGAAAGTATTTGTATGGAGTGTAGCCATGTATGGAAGTGAAACATGGACGATAAATAGTTTGGACAAGAAAAGAATAGAAGCTTTTGAAATGCCATGCTACAGAATAATGCTGAAGATTAGGTGGGTAGATCACATAACTAATGAGGATGTATTGAATAGGATTGGGGAGACGAGAAGTTTGTGGCACAACTTGACTAGAAGAAGGGATCGGTTGGTAGGACATGTTCTGAGGCATCAAGGGATCACCAGTTTAGTACTGGAGGGCAGTGTGGAAGGTAAACATCGTAGAGGGAGACCAAGAGATGAATACACTAAGCAGATTCAGAAGGATGTAGGTTGCAGTAGGTACTGGGAGATGAAGAAGCTTGCACAGGATAGAGTAGCATGGAGAGCTGCATCAAACCAGTCTCAGAACTGAAGACCACAACAAAAACAACAACAACAGTGAAGATCATCCTTTCTCCTAGTGTTGAAGCCATGTACACTACCATTACTTTTGAATTCGTTCGCATTGTTAATAACAAATTTCATAAGTGAACATGTATATTGTGAGGCTACAGTGAAGATCTCTAGCTCTTTAAATAAGTGTCTGCAGGATGATCTTGGATGAGCTCCAGCAATTATTCTGATTAGACACTTTTGTGAAATGCACACTCTTTTACTCAATGATGAGTTACCCCAGAATATGATGCCATACAAAAGCAGAGAATGAAAATAGGCAAGGTAAGCGAATTTACTGAGGGGTATATCGCCAAAATTTGCAATGACCCTATTAGCATAAGGAGCTGAAATCAAACATTTCAGCAGATCTTAAGTGTGTTTTTTCCAGTTCAATGCCTCATCAATGCAAACACCTAGAAATTTTGAATATTCTTCTTAAAACTACTACATATTTTAGTATCTATACTTGTAGTCCAGCTTTCCTTACATACACTAGATTAAATGTTTTTCATAGTTAGGGTTACAATTATTGTATATTCTGGTATACTCACTTTGACACAGAAATTCGTTTTGGTTTTCTGCTGTATTGCCCACAAAATCAGATGTAGCACTTGTACATTCAACTTTTTCCTGCACTTTCAGTTTGTGGTTATCAGGTATGGTTGGTCGGTAATAACACACACTAAGTATCATATATACATTTATTAAACACTGAGACAGAAAGAACAAACATGGCAGAACACAAGTAGTGTGCCAAGAGAAGACATAGAACAAACACAGTTCAAAGAAATAAGAGTCACAGATAAGGCACTCTGTGCCAGAGATGCCACAAGTTCAAATAATTACTGTAACATTAATCCAAACTAGTCAAAGTGTTTTGGACACTAATTATTTCACAAATTCTTGAATCGGTTCTAATGGCTCTGTTCAGCCATACATATCTAAGATTGGATTTTTTTTTTTTTTTTTTTTTTTGTTGTATCCGGATCCCGCTCCAGCTACTGCCGGATCTGGATGCTGATGAGTCCTCTCCATTTGGCTCGGTCCTCCCACCACTTTTCTTCCTCCACTTGCTGTCATGTCACACCTCTCCTTTCCCCAATATTCTCACTTCCATTTTCCACTGTGTTCTTGGGCACCCCCTAGGTCTTTTTCCATTCATCTTTAGTTCTTCCATAATTTTGGGAAGTCTCTGCCCATGCAGCCTCTTAACATGCCCATACCATCTTAATCCTTTTTTTTCCAATTCCTCCTGTCATAATTTCTTGTTCAAGGTCCTTTCTAAAATCTACATTCCTTACTCTGTCCATTCTTCTTTCTCCCTTAACTGCTGTGAGAAATTTCCCCTACTTGCAGTCTGCTCCAGTCCCTTTCTGTCTTTGTCCATGTTTCTCCTCCATAATAACTCTTATACAAAAGGAGTTTTGCTTTTTGTGAAACCCCCTTATTCCAAATCAAGTGTTTTATTGTTTGGCAGAAATTGACTTTCTTCTGTAACCTCCTATTAATTTAGTTGGTTATTCTTCCATCATTAGATATTTCACTCCCTAAATAAGTGAAACTGTCTACCACTTTGAGGGGTTCTCCATTCAAAGTGATATTCCTGTTGATCCCTTTGTCTCTTCCAAATACCATTACTTCACTCTTATCTTTATTTATTTTTAATTCATACCTTTTCATTATTTCCTTCCACAAATCAAGTTGTAACTGTACATCTACCTCCTTATCATCCCATATTACCATATCATCGGCAAAAATTATCTTTTTGTCTTTTTCTTTCAATGTATCTTTAACTGCCCTATTCATTCCCTCCATTACAACATTAAAAAGTGCAAGAGATAGAATACTTCCTTGTTTAAGTCCTTGTATTATTTTGAAGTATTCAGTGTTCCCCAATGATGTTCTAATACTACAATTGTTTCCTCTATACATTGTCTTTATTACATTAATGTATCCATCTTCTATACCTATCTTCTTCATTTCTTCCCACAGTCTTTCCCTGTTAACTGAGTCATATGCCTTTTCTATGTCTATAAAAACCATTATCTCCCCTTTGTTACACTCCGAACTTTTTCCCATAAGGTGATGGATAGAAAATATCAGGTTGATTGTGCTTCTTCCTTTCCTAAACCCGTGCTGCTCTTCATTCAGCTCCTTTTCTATCTTTTCACTTATTTGATTTAGTAAAATTCTTTCAAAAATCTCAGCTCTATGACTCATAAGGGTTATTCCTCTGTAGTTTTTACAAAGTCTTTTAGTGCCTTTTTTGAAGATGGGAACAACGTCTCCTCTTCTCCAGTTGTCAGGTATTGTACTATTTCTCCACATTCGTGACAGTACTCTATACAACCACTGCATTCCCACTGGACCTGCTGCTCTTATCATGACTACTTATACTTCATCAGGTCCCCCCCTCCCCCCCCCCCCCCCCCCCCCCATTCATCTTCTTCACAGCTATTTCCGTTACATCCCATGTAATTTGTCCTAATTCTGCTTCTCTCAGTTTCTCCATTATTTGTTGTTTCCTCATGTATCTGCTCCTCAGTGTTTAACAGTTTCTTGAAATGTTCTCTCCAGGTTTCTTTTATATTCCCAGGATCTACAATCACAGATTTTGTACACTTTCACACTCATTGGTGGACAATTCCACCATCTGTTGCATCTTATCATTTACCTGTTTAAATTGTTCCCTAACGTCATTCCTGATGTTGTCACATTGTTTAATTATCTCTGTTAGCAGCTCCTTAGGTAACTTTAATAAGGTTACATCTATATTCTATTAACTTTTGTGGCTACCTCCTCCCTTTGTCTTTTCATTTTCTCCCCTTTGTGCTTTTAGACCTGACAATGCTTGTCTTTGAGCTGTCTTACTATTAGACAAGGCTCTTAATTTCTTTAACATTTCTGGTAAATAGCCTTTCATTCTGCAGTATTAACTGGCATACAGCAAAGAAAATGATCTATACATACTTAATAGCTCTTAAATAATGTTGCTGTTTTGACACTACTGTACAAAACCAGTGAAACATGTTTTTACAAATCTTCACAGAATAAATTACTAATAATAAAAAATCTCAGGTCAGTGCATTACAGTTCATCTAACTCAGGTGTACAGCTAGGTGCACTGTGGTGCCGATACATCATGCATGGACTAAGTGACATACACTGCGTAGTCCCTGCATAGCCAGCTAATGGGCCACTGCACTGCAAAGCAAGGCTACCCTGTTGTTCTGGTCAGCTGCTGCAGGGATGCCATCAGAGATCAGTGCTGCAACTGTAGTCATGAAACCACACTGTGGGATTCTTCCATGTCATTATGAAATTCTTCTCCATTCATATGCCAAAGGTTATTTAAGGATGCTAATATCTTTTGCTATTGCTGTGATTCTTTCTTCACCTCTTGATATCAGTGAACACTTCTTTGGTCTTAACCACATTAAACTTATTTCTTCTAACATATTCAAATTAATTCAGGTGACACCATTGTGTGTGACCACTTAGATTTCCCAGTTGTTGAGCTGGGTTGCTCTGGGCAATGTCCTACCTTCTTCTATAATTTTTGTGAAAATTCTCAATAATTTTTGTTATTACAATTAAACCTCTCTTCCTTTAGCATCTCTAATTTGCACTTTGCACTAGCCTGCCAATTGAAGTGTTATGTACAGATAGTTTTTGGTCTGTTCAACTTGATAGACAATCTGCTATCTTGCTGATGTGGATGCCAACTTTTACCTTACAAGTATCTAGCGGTCACCATTCTTGAAGTTATTCACTGTAATGGGGCTGCTCTGATATAAGACTTCTTCACCTTTTGCAGTGGGCTGATCCTGAAAGACAGCTCCAGTCCATTCAAGCTACTAAAATGTACCCAGGTTTGCAATAACTCTTCTTGATTATGTTCACAATATTTCCTCTACACAATTTCAGTTACAATTGCAGGTGATACAGATCACATACAGCTTGTAGCTCACAAATAGATCATAACATGTATTGCTGTACTGATTTTACATAGCAGATTGACAGTTCCCATCTATCACCTTCAGTTGTTCTGGCATTGACATTGCCACACATGACCTCTGCTCTGTGGCTTCCAAGGCACCACCAAGCTGCAATGCCAAAGCATAAGTAGGCCTTTACAGCTGGTGAAGACACATGCCATCGTGCCTTGTTGATGTTCTGAGGTGACGCCTTTTACACCAAATCTGCACTTGTGCCAAACTAGAGCACACACAGTGGGATGTTCTGCACTTAACAGCTTCATAAACATAATTACCAGTTTCCACGAACATCTTTCGTTGACCTAAGTGGTTAGAGATGGAACATGTTATTCCACAGAATCAACATATTACACCACACTTGTTAATGCCTGCTTTTGTAGTAGACACAAACCACTTTGACACAAAAAGTGCATAGTACCTTGTTAATTCATGATGATCTTGGCACACTCTCATTAATTTGTCATAGGGTATTCATGACAAATTGTAATTCATGTGTAGGACAGGGCATACTTCATAAATTTTTTAACGTAACAGGTAAACATAAGAGATAAATTAATCATCAACAATTAGTCTCCCACATTACCTATATCAGTTTGGCAATGCTCGAATAGCTTTTTGACTTCACGCCTATAGAAACCTATTAATTTGGAGTTGAAGAATTCATAATAGGTAAACACTTGAGTGTGCAACATCAGAAGAATAGTAGAATGCTGCTGGGTGAGACCATGCAATAGCAGCACTTAAATCAGTCTTCTTGATCATTTTTCATATATTGTGATGACAAGGTATCTCAGCTGTTGAAACAAATGCCATTTGCAATGGATATACATGAGGAAGCACTTTGTAGTATACAATACCTTCCTTGTGCCACAAGATGTGTTGCATTATCGTTGTGGTCTCATGTAGGCTTTCAAGATATTTTTGTTAGGACTCAACCAATAGTTTCTCTTAACACAGTTAACATAAAGGCACAATGCCGTCTCACCAGTAAAGATGTTCGACACATATGCTCAATGACACTGCTGAAAAAATTCAAGTAAAAATTGTTATACCGCCACCCATTGATTTGAATGAGACCACACTGTACCCCAACAGCCTTTTACATGAGCTTCAGTAGTCCAAATCACTATTTGGTCATTCTGATTTAGATTTACCATGATTTCTCTACATTGTTCCTTTGAAAGGACAGATCTAGTTTACTATGCGATCCTTCTTGCCCCATTTCCAATTACCTCTTTATCAATGGGATGTTAAACCCTAATCTTCACACTTTACATTTCTCCTTGACTTTTGAACCTTGCCCATTGAATATGACAAACAATTCATGCCAAAATGATTCTTCTTGAAATTACACAAATGTTAGTATCTGCATCCTTCACCTACCTGTTCCATAATCATCCAAAGTGAACAAAATGTCACAAATGTTAAGACTTCTTCCATTTGGCATACAATTTTCTACTACTTAAACAACTCTCTTCACAATCTTCAAATGTGCAATGTTTTAAATGCCACCACAAGAAAAATATGAGAACTTCAAATAAAAAATAATAATTGATAAATACAGCACCATTCATAGCAATACACTTAACAATAATACCACAGTTGTGAGAACCAAAATGGGATGATACTGTTTGAGGACTTACTTGAGTGAGAAATAGTGGAAAGCTGATGAGGGATAGAACAGCATTCTGCCGATCCCCCCCTCCATACCATTTTCGAACGATTCCATTGGCAAAGAATGACAGAGCAGCTGATTGGCATTGAAAGGTCTGTCAGGGCTTGACATGGTGCTGGTAAATTTCATAAACAGAAATGTTCTCTTATAATACTTCACGAATGTTACTTTGGAATAGGAAGATACCCAACACGATTCAAATATTTTTTGCCATTGATTAGAATTTCAGTGGGATTAGTTCAATTAACGAACACTGATAACTAAATGAGAATCCCATTTTCAGTGTATAGGGGTTAGTCAGAAAGCAAGGTTCAACTTCATATAAAACATAAACCATCATAGACATTTTTCAAAAAACTGTTTTTATTTAATTCCTCACATTTCTCTAATTTTCTACATAGTTTCCATCCAGCTTCCCTGCAAAAACTCTTCACATCAGGCTGTTAAGAGTTTGTAGAGATTCAGCATATCCAGATCTATTGAAGAAATGGACGACAGGAAAAATATAAAATGTGAATGAGTCATTTAACGATGTAGTTTGGAAAAGGGTACCATTGCTGTGATCACATTTAATGATGCTAATACTGGTAGACTAAAAGTCTTTGAGGATCTGGCAATGAAAACTGTTTGAAATACGCAAACCATACTAGAGGAACTGGACGAAGAGGGAGTCGAGAAAGGTGAGCTACAAGTCCAAAAAGTGTCCAGTGAGGCAAGATCTTTGAAGAGGAGGAAGAAGATGCATTCAGACAATGCAGTAGATGATGAAGAATAAAGTGCTGCCACATTTTAACTATTATTTCTATTAAAATGGGAGTTTTAATTTAAATTAATTTGCAGTTGTAATTTCTGAAAAGCAAAATTTTCTCAGGAACTGTAGAAGACTGACTCTTGGTTTATATACAGTTAATTTATAATATCCTTGCGATTCTACACCTCTAGAATGGTAGAGGTCACAACTCCTAAAATATATACTTCAACCAAACTAGAAGAGTAAGTACATGAAGCATGTGTAAGTAATTTGCAAAAGTTTCATTACATTATATGACATAGCCCTTGAGAAAATGGCTCATGAAATTAGCAAATTTAACATTACAGGTATAGGCCATTCATACAGTACTCCCCTAAAATATTTGTTATGATTTTGTACACGCTTTTGTCTCCCTAGCTCATAGATATCTGCTGCCTGTGAGGGTAATCAGTCTTTAACTGCTTCTTTCACCTTGTCATCTGTTGTGAAGCAGTTGCCAAAAAGGAACTCCTCTGCTTTGATTCATTCTTCTACTCTTGTTATTGCTGGGGTTTATTTATTAATTCGATTTAGTCCAATGTTAGAAACTTATAATTGTGGTTGGTTTTATTATTGATTGGTTGTATAACTATGTTTATTGCTGTTTCTACTTTTAAGACAACTTGGTTTAATAATATGAATTTTGGCGAATGATTATAAAAAACTTGCCTTTTTCCATTTATTAGCTCATCCTTTATTTAAGGCATTGTTATTCATGAGTGCAGGTTCAATAATTCATAATTTAAAGAATTCTCAGTATATTTGTCTTATTGGTTCTATTGTGAATTTTATACCTTTAACTTCTGTTTGTTTTAATGTTTCTAGTTTGTCTTTGAATAGCACATCTTTTTTAGCTGGATTTTATTCAAAGGATTTAATTCTTGATATGGTTTGTTTAAAATGAATTGATTGATTAATGTTTTTTTTACTTTTTTTCCTACAGGTTTAACTGCTTCTTATTCTTTTTGTTTATTTTATTGTTCAATGTAGGGTGATGATAATTTTTATTCAAGGTTCTCTTGTGATAAATGTAAATGTCATGTGACTAGGGCCTCCCGACGGGTAGACCGTTTTCCGGGTGCAAGTCTTTCGATTTGACACCACTTCAGAGACTCGTGCGTCAGTGGAGATGAAATGATGATGATGATGATTATTATTATTATTATTATTATGACACACAACGCCCAGTCCCTGAGCAGTGAAAATCTCCGGCACAGCCAGGAATCGAACCTGGGCCCTTAGGATTGACATTCTGTCATGCTGACCACTCAGCTACTGGGGGCAGACTCTCTTTTGACAATAGGGATTATTATGTCTCCTTTGGTGTAATTGATTCATTATTTGTTACTGTTTTTGGTGGTAGTCTTATCTTGATTAATTTTCCTGCTCCTCATGTAACTGCTTTACCTTATTATTTGAAATTTTTAACTATTACTGTTGTTGTTTTAGGTGCTTATTTACGTTATCTTATTTCTAAATTTGATTGTTCCCCAAATTTATTTTCTTTACGTATATCGTCTTTTGTTAGATTTGCTGGCTATATGATTTTTACCTTTCCTTTCAACTAAATCTGTAATGTTAGGTTGTTATTCATCGAAGTCTTTTGATTATGGCTGAGGTGAATTATTAGGTAGTCAGGACATATATAGCTTGTTTATTTATTTAATTAGTTATATTCAAGGTTGATATGACTCAAATTTTAAGATTTATCTTTTATTGGCTCAAAATGTCTCTGAGCACCATGGGAGTTAACATCTGAGGTCATCAGCCCCCCACAACTTAGAACTACTTAAACCTAACTAACCTAAGGACATCACCCACATCCATGCCCGAGGCAGGATTCGAACCCTGTAGCGCCTAGAACCGCTCAGCCACCCCAGCTGGCTTTATCTTTTATTTTTTGAATATTTATTTTAGTAGTGTTATTTTTTCTGATACTAAATAGCTTACAATTAGAGCATGACACTGCAGATGTTAAGGAGATATTTTTATTTTTGGGTATTTATAAATATAGATATTATTTTTACAGTGAAAATGTAATGTTTTATTTAAACAATATAAATTTTAGAAATGTTAATGGAATTTAACCATTAATATAAAATGTTAGCAGCTTTCATATTGGCTTTACATTTCCTTAATTGGAACTTTATAGTTAAATTGTACTAGTAACAGTAATACACCTCTTTTTGACTTCAATTAATATAGAATAAGGGTAATTAGTTACCAACCTTGCAGGTCGAAACTGACTGCAATGTTTTGCTTCTTATTCCGTTTCAGGTTGACTCATTATATCAATACTTTTTTAATGCAACCCAAATGTTATACTTTATTCTAGTCATTGCAGAGCTCCTTGATTTCATTCATGGTATAATCCCCCTAAAGTACTGGGACAAAGAATATTTTTGATACTGTTAGGATTATATCATCAGGTATTTTTAGAATAATTACAATTGCTAGAATTAGTGCGATTTTTACGTGTAAGATTAGAAAAATTACAGCAGTTAGAAAAAATCAAAGAGAAAAAGGTATCTGTGCTGATCTTTTTGGATCGAATCCACATTCAAATGGCGATTTTTTTTCCTGGTCATTAATTAGTTTCTTTGACAGAGTTGTTGCTTGTATTATGACACTTATTGGGATAGTGAATCTAATTAAAACTAGGAATGTTTTTCTTTATTTATATCGATCTTTCTGATTGGAAGTCAAATGTACTATTTATACTAGACAACAATTATCTACCTCATCAATACACTGAAATGTATAGGAGTAATACCACATCTACAAAGTGTCAATACCATGCTGCTGCTTCAAACCAAAGTGATGTCTTGGTGAGAATTGATTTATTGAATGTCAAGTAAACATGTTGTTTCAAAAATTGTTCCAATAATTACATGAAGTCCATGGAATACTGTTGCAACAAAGAATGTTGATCTGCAGACCATGTCAGAAATAGTGAAAGTTCATTCTCAGTATTCAAATGCTTGGAGCATCATGAAGTATAGTCCTAATAGGACTGTAAAGATTAGTCCTTGTAATGCTTATGTATGGGTTAGATTCTATAAGTCTGTGGTGTGCTCATGTTACAGTTACCGCTGAAGCAAGAAGAATTGCTGTATTAAGTAATGGAATTTGTATGGGATTAAAAGGTTGAATTCTTGTTAGTGGTCATAGTATTCCTAACTCAGTCCTTGGAGCTAGTCTTCTAGTAAAAAAAGCTCACAAGAATGATACTAAAAATAATAATTCTGATACGATGAATAAAATTTTTCCTCATTGTAACCCAGTAGATACAAATCCGGTGGGTAATCGTTAGTATGTTCCTTCAAAAACTATGTCTCGCTATCATCAGATTACTGTTAGTAAAGTAACTCCGAACCCAGTAATAAATAGATTGATGTTAAATAGGTGGAATAATTTTGATAATTCTGGTACTAGTACTATGGCTGCAATTGCTCCTGTTAGTGGTCAAGGTCTAAACCGGAGTGAGTTGTTAACATGAGTTCAGTATACTTCTCTACAATATAAAGCTCTTAAGACAGAGAAAATGTAAGCTTGGGTATAGCTACTGCTGATTCTAGAATTAAAAGTAGTATTTGACCAAATAATTAGCAATGAGATGAAATTTATTGCAATAGACGGTCCTGTGTTTCCTAATCAAGTTAACAATAAATGTCCAGCAATCATGTTTGCTGCTAGTCGTCCTGCTAATGTACCTGATTGAATAACATTTCTAATTCTTTCAATTAATACTATAAACGATATTAGTTCAGGCAGTGTACCATGGGGTACAAGGTGCGTAAGTATGTGGTTAGTATGATTGATTCATCCAAATAATATAAATCTTAATCATATAGGAAAAACAACTGCAAATGTTAATGCTAGATGTCTTGTTCTAGTAAAGATGTAAGTGAATAATCCTATGAAATTATTAAGTAATATTATAATGAAAATTAATCTTTGTCAATGTTGTTCCATTAAAGGATTTTGGTCCTAATAATGTTTTAAATTCATTGGGTAGGGTTAGATATAATTTATTTCAAATAATATTTATCCATGATGGTGTAAGCCAAAATAGTGATGGGATTAAAAAGTCCTAAAAATATTATAGTTCAGTTTAATGATACATTAAAGCCGTTAGTAGATGGATCAAATGTTGAGAATAAATTTACTATCATTTTCAGGTTAGATTCTTTATTTCACTTGTTCTTTTTTCTGCTCTTTTAATGAATTTTAGCTTAAAAGAGAGAAAGTTTATTTGATTAAGTAAACTTAGAGTAGCTGAAAATATAATGAATAGAGAGAATCATATGAGTGGTGATATTTGAGGGATTTGGATTAATAATTCATCATCACAAGTAGGCATTAATTTACTATTATTTAGTTTAAGAGACCATTAACTACTTTCAGTCCTTTAATGTTTCAAGGCATACTAATTATTTAATTATGTTAGCTTGACATTATAATGTTATATTTTTAACTAACTCCTTAAATTATCTTAGATAATCACTTCATGAATAAATTTAATGAAGTTCTTTCGATTACAATTAGTGTAAATCGGTAATTTGCTCCACAAATTTCTGAGCACTGACTGAAGAGCACTCCAGTTCAATTTATTGTGAATGTTCCTTGGTTTAATCGTCCAGGTGTGGCATCAATTTTAACTCCTAGAGCATGTACTGCTTATGAGTATAGAAAATGTGAAGCTCTTGTTAATACTCATACTTCTGTACTTATAGGTAAAATTGTTCAATTATCTACATCTAGTGGTCAAAATCCGTCATTTTCTAGATCTTGTTCTGGGGTTATGTAGGTGTCAAATTCTACGTCTATAAAGTCTGAGTATTCATATCTTCAGTATCATTGTTGTCCAACTGTTATCATTGCATCTACTGAATCATCAAGTAAATATAGTAGGCATAATGAGGGTAGTGCAATAAAAATTAGAGTAATGGCTGGTAATGCTGTTCAGGTGGTTTCAATTAAATGTCTGTGAAGTAGATTTTGGCTTGTACACACAATCAATAGTATATAGCTTAGGGCATAGCCTACAATTACTGTAATTAGTAGAAACACAACGTAGTGAAACTTCACAGATTGTGAGGATATATGATGCTATTATACTGATTAAAAATCCAAGTAAAATTAATAATGAAGTTGCAGTACATGTCCCCTTATGCATATTATGTTGCACCCTGTCTAGCATGCATCAGGGTGTATACGCGGACAAGGGAAAAAATTCCTGGATTTCCCAGTTAAAAATAAACTTTATCCCATGTGAAAATACACTTTTCCATGTTAAGTGACAGTGCACTTTCCCTCAGAACTGTAAAAATTATCAATCCTTTGAATGGTTATGGTTTTATACACCAGCATAGAATTTCCCAGCACTTTAGAAAACTAAACTCAGGGGGAAAAAACATGTTCTGGTAATATCTCTGACATGCAGCAATATGTATGCTGCATATTTTCGTATTACGAAAGCGTACATTCGAATTCCACCAAACATCACATGTTACTTTCTGAAGCATTGAAATCGAGATTGCAATGCACTTTTGTAACCCAGTCATAGCTCAAGTCAAGTGATCTCATCAGCCGATGACGGTGGATATTCATGAGCATAGGAAACGTGATATAGTCAGCCAATAGCATCACTGTTAAGAAGGTGAACACACAATAGGAAAAGTTAATGTTTTAAATCAATATACATAGTGCTGGTACGAGAAAAGCAAAGATTTCACATATACTACTGGTCTCTAAGATTAATAAGCTGCAAGAGAAGCTACACTTTCACATATAATGTTGATCTTTTCTACACGTGGTACACTTTAAGATGCCTCATACAAATGTGCGTTAAAATTTTAAATAACAACATAAATGTCTAAACTTCTGGGCTCGAAATTCCTCTAAATGGTTATCCTCAAAGAGTTGATTTTTAAATGAGAGTCAAATGCTCTGTGACTTAAGAAATTTATCATATATTCTTGCACATCATTCATCTTGCATAAAAGGAAATTTATTTTGGAAGTAACGCTTTTCAACCCGCCATTCGGAATATTTTCCCGTGACCTGTCAGAAATAGGCACCACCGCACTAGCGTAGCTATGATAACGCGGGAAGCCTGCATGTTCATACATGTAAAACATTAAAAGATCTTACATTATATCATAAAAGAAACAAAACATCAGAGGATACTCTAAGAGCATTGGAATTTCATGAACTAAACTAAAATGCATAATTTGGCTTAAAGTGTGAATGTATTTTAATTCAATTGATAGCTCCCAGCCACAGAAGTGCCATTTTGTTTTCATTTGGCGTGAGAGCAATAAATGAAGAGGAACCAGCAAAATCACTAAAAATAAACACGGTCACGCGCAGACTACCCACCTCCCCACTACAACTCAGACTGCTCTGTACATCAGCCCCCTCCATCTACGGGATTTCCAAACTGGGGCTATACTAGGTAGTTGCGCACCCCCCCCCCCCCCCCACACACACACACTCCCTTCCCTCGAGCATTTGAGGTAGGATGCCAATAATTTAAAAATTAGACTTTTCAAAAATATATTCATTTTGTAGCACACGTCTTTCTGAAGACTATGATACATAAAACATATACAGTGCCACACCTCCTCACATCACACGTCACTGTATTTCACTCTGTGGAATTCAAACATGTATATTTTATAATGAATGCCATCAAACTACATTCAGGACAATGAAAATTAAAATGTCCTGTGGTGCCTCTCTTGCTCCTGGTCAGCCAGTTTGACATCTTGCCCCTCTTTTTAAAAAAAAAAAAAAAAAAAAAAAAAAAAGAGCTCACAATTAATACTGGATGGGATTATTTGTAACCAGTAGAACAAGAAATCTTCCGAAAATTTGCACTCTTTATTGCCTAGTTGCTACTAAATTGCTGTTTTGTGTGACACAGAATTAAATATAGGGTACATAAAACCAGTAACGACAAGAGACAAGTAAGTACACATTTCTTCAATCCTTAAGTCCTAGCATTGTTTTCTCTCTCATCTTGCAACAGATTTACATGGCATGCTTTCCTTTCGGCAAAAGAACCTGTTACCTCATCAAAGTTCTTCAAACATTTTGCTACATGAAAAAACAAGATGTCGTCGTCAAATACTGAAAAAGCTTAATACATATAGTAACCAAGAATGGTGTGGTTTCTCGACCTGATTACTTGTATTTTGTCACTGTCTGCTCGATAAAATAAAATAGGCCAGTCTAACATTGCAGCAATTGTAACACACACAAAATAAACAAGACTGTTTTGGCACAAATGGTCATTTTTATAACACTACAGAATATAATTCACGAAATACCAATATCAAATGCCGATTAGGCCTATTACAAGCAAAAAGCTTTATGTTAGAAAATAGTCACATATTTCATTCATACGCTCCAGCTTCTCGAGCGCGAGATCAAAAAGTAGTAGTACAAAATTTTTATATTTATTTGGAATCATCATACTCTTCCACAATTGGTGTGATGATCTTGTTTCTTCTCCTTCCTCATTCTAACAAACAATCTTGTCATCACTATTTCTGTAACTATTCCTGCCACGGTTGAAACTTATTCTTCAGTTAACTTCACTAATCCTGCCACAACCACTGGTTTAGTTATCCCATGTTTATTCTCCAGGTATGCATTATTATGTGTCTGTACAACACATTTTCCAGGCTACACGCAGACTAGAACTTAAGTGGCTGCTAGTCGGGGTCTGTACAACTAGCCCTTACTAGTGTAGTGGCCTGGTCAAAAATTTTCAGCCAAAATTTCATTTTCTTGGATACATCGAGAAGATTACTTGTAATCTTTCTTACCTGTCATTCCTGTTAGTCATTTATTTCCACTCTGGTAGTCTGACTACGGATATCGTTAGTAATTATAACAACAATGATCATTCACAAACCCAATGAACCACATAAACAAACAGCAATTGGCATTCACCCGTTCAGCTTTATTCCGCTCAGCTCATATAGGCCTGTCCCCTTTTGTCTGCAAGAAAGTTTATTTCTAGATGGGACGGGGATTCCCCTGGCAGAGACATCATATATACCACGCACACATTCAAAAATCAACTTATGATTCATTCAGAAATAAACTTAGGTTGTGTTCAAAAACCAGCAGGGATGCATTTGAAACTCATATGAATAATTAATAGAGCAAAGTGTGCTGGATGCTGGCACTTTATGAAACAAGGTTTTTTTCCCTCAAAAATATGAATTTGGTGTCCTCATCTCCCCCCCCCCCCCCCCCCCAACCACAGCCCAGGGCAGATACCCCATTTTGCTGCCTCTCCCCCCCCCCCTCCCCCTTCCTAGATCCGGGCCTGTTACACGTGTGAATCTGTCAAGGAGAGCCAGTAAACTTTTTCTGCATAGCATCTGGCTGCTTGCTGCTACTGCTTATAGTTAACAGCCACACTTCTGTAGCCAGAAGCAGGAGAAGGTACTACTCATACGTGACTCAACTGCGCATGCACGAGCCCCACTCGCAAGTGCTCAAACAAATCTAATGTAAACAGTTGTGACATCAGGCTCATCAGAGGCAATTTTTTGTTATGAAGCACTGCATAGTCTTCCTAAAGCCTTTGACACATTTTTTCTGTTGGCAGACTCTTATATGAGCACTGTGTTTTGTTGTATACAGTGCATTTCCTTTGCAACTTAGGTTTTATTTTCTTTTCTTTTTTTTTCTCTCGTTCATGTTTTATTGCTGCAGTATTATTCTGCAGCATAGGGATACAGTAATATCCTTTGTTAGGGTATTGGTTCCTACCAGTCAAAATTACAAAAATTTAACTGGAAACTAAAACAATGAAAAATTCCCAGAATTCTAAAAACATTCCCAGGTTTTCTCCCAGATGAAAAAATTCCTGGGTTTTTCCTGGATCTCCTGGGTTGTATACACCCTGATGGATGCATGCACCGATTATGTTGGAAAGGATGTTTTAAAACTGCAAGCTGGCCCCCAATTGCTGCGACTGGTCCTCGATATTCTGGATACTGACACTGGGACTGAGGTGCTGTCCGAGGTGGCTCCATACATTCTATCATGGACAGATCTGGGGATCTTGCTGAGCACATGAGCACCTCAATATCATGCAGACTACTGATAGATACATATACCATTTGTGAATGAGCACTGTCCTGTTGGAGACTGGACCCCAACCCTGTCACATGAGAAGTAACACATGTAAACGACAGTTTATGCATGGGATATTAATTCCTTAGTCCGGCTACTACTAGTCTATGAACAATGGTGTGGAATGACACAAACATCACAAGGAATCCTTTCTTTGTTTTCCAATGGTAGGTGCAGATATGAAGAGGTTACAATATGCTTGGTGCACAATATGGTGAACTTCCTTTTCTGGTAATCACATGTGGTCAATCAGAAACTTTATGGCAAGTATGCATGCCCTCACATTCCCAAGCTCTCCAAAATCAGGCCACTCTCAGAGCCAAATGCCCCACAAATATGGATATCGTGCAATTCAACCAGTTGGCCAAATGGAGACCCATAATGAGGGCTCCTGCAAACTTCTGTCAGGTGCTAATAACACTGTCACACATGAGTATGCAGCAACTTTGTGTCCTTCAGTGATCACTCAACATCTGGCACTGTTCAAGCCTCTCATATATCCTCCCAGACCTGGTTATAACTCAGCCACTGGCAATTCTGCTGTGGATATGTGAAGAGGGTGAAGAACCTATCTCGTGAGTGCAATGTTATCCAAATTTGTAACAGCATAAGGTTATAAGTAAGACAAGGTGAGAAGACTAGTGATACAGGGAAGTTTAATTATTTTCACCTTTGGAAAATTAAAATCGTGAGAGAGTGGGAAGGAGGGGTGTGAGGGTGCCTGGGGAGGGGGTTACTGGACAAAAAGTGTCACATTTTCCCTTCCACTCTTTTCTTTATGGTCACCTCCCTCTGTCTCCTCTCGGCTTTCTTTATTTACATTATTTGCTACACTTTTCATCTCTCTTCCTCTTTACTTCTTGCTCTGTCCTTCCTATCATCTCTGAACTAAAGCTGCCCTATAGCTTACCTATATGCTATATTTGACGTCCTACCCTCTCTGACATTTCACTCATCTTCGTGTCCCCTTGTCCTCACACCAATTCACATAGCATTGAGTTAAAGTTCATAAATCCAGGATTAGTATTATCTACTGTAAGTTGTTTTTATAGGTCACACTACAAATTTCTTGTCCTGGAAGTAAGTAATAGAGAAAAAGTTTGTCACCTTTTAATTTTATACCACACAACTCTATAATAATGATAACTACAACAAAAACAATAATAATTTCTAAGTGTCATGGTTAATAAAGTGGCATATCCATCTCCCCTTTACATTTAGTTTTTAAATTTCATTTGTAAAGTATGTAAGTTGTCTCTCCAACATGCAGCATTATAGTGAACACATGTGCATTATATATATGTGTGTGATATACGATGTAAATTCATTGCAGTTGCTAATTCTTCCTCTATGGCCAGCATTCCGTTTTCCATAGCCATGAGCAAACACCACACTTTCAGTTTAAACGGATAACTGTCATTGTGTTCTGCACTGGTAACTTTAAGCTTCTTTTACAGTTGTTTTCTGTAATGAATTTTGAAAGGAGTGATATAAGCTCATGCCTGTGAAAGCTTTTAGCTTGTTGTTGAATACTGATACTCCGAATGTAAATATTTTGCTTCTTTATGGGCTGCAGTACTGCTTCAGTCACCTTTGCACAATTTATGTTTTCCAGTGGACAAATGTATATTCTGTGCTCATGTTGTTGGAGATAACCAACTGAAAATAGTCTGAAGGCCAAACTTGCAATAGTGGAATGTAATTAAAGTATAGCAAATATCAAAAATGACTTCATTAAAAAAATTAATGAGATGGTGAAACTGTAACAGACATAACATTACTATCACATCCAAATTTGGTGGCTTTGCACAATTTTCAGATGATGATTCATAAAACTGTAATACAAATGACAATTTAATAATTATACTTAAACAACAAGTAACACCACCACCACTGGATAATGCAAAATCAAGCACCAAACAATTTCACTTCAAACACATTAAGTGGAAAGGCCTTCAATAATTGTAAGTACTTTTGAAAAGGTGACAGATGACAACTTTCACAGCTTCAGGTAAATTTCATTAAGCAACAAGTTCGCATCATGTCTGTGAACTGTTTGCAAGATCAGCAGCAGCAGCAGCAGCAGCAGCATTAGTAGTAGTAGTAGTAGTAGTAGTATTGATTCAGTCAGTAAAAGTAAAGTATTTTAAAGTTATGTTTTATTACAATAAAAAAGAGCACATGCTGGATAGCAAAAGAGCTTCACTCAGATAATTGATTTTCAATTGAATGCTTGTTCGTAGTCACCAAGCTTTTTCTGATCCTTCAAAACTGTCGGGACAGCATTGTATTGAGTAAAATGCCAGCTTAAAATGCATTTTTTAACAAATTGTGCTTTATTTACTGATAAACCTTTACAAAAGAAATACTCTTATAAACACTTGTGCCTACAATTGCACTTTTTGCAGTAAATATATCTTCATAATTATATTGTTCTTTATGCAGTATGTTTCACTCCTCAGAATGAGGTCTTGAAGTAGAAAGGATTGAGTCTGCTAGAACTTCTATCTCATCTTCGGGCAGCCATGCCTGCAGCACAGGGCGGTTACATACAACTGGATGCTCCTGCATAAGCCACTCACAGCCATCTGGTATGATGCACCGTACTTTCAGATTAATGCAACCACTCTTTATGTACTGATTAACCATCAATGTGTATATTAATTTCACATAACGGGCATCTATACAAGAAGTTAATGGACCTTCAGTCAATGACTCAGCAGTCAACGCATCCAAGTAACCTTTAGTCACTATTGGGATTACATAGTTTACCTGAAAAAAAAAAAAAAATTACATGTGAAAACATATTTTCACTAGAAAAAAATATTTTGCAGTAAAAAGACAAGTGAGAAGAAAAGCTCTATCCTTGTGGTATTTACAATATACAGATCACCTAAGACAGTATATCGCACAACTTCCTGACACTGACACAGCATCAGCAGACAGCAAAGTAATCCATGTATTGTGGTCTCTGCCCCGAAAACTGATTTGATGCAGTTCTACATGCTAGAAGACCCTGTTCAAGACTCATCTCTGTATAATTACTGCAACCTGACATGCATTTGAACTTGCTTGCTGTAGTCAAGCCTTGATTTCCCACCACTACTAAAGAGACGATTCTTTGATTCTTCATAATCTATCCCTTCAACCCACCCCTTCTGTTACTCAACTGATCCATGAATTTATTTTCTTGCCAGTTTAATAAAGATAATATTTTTTGAAACATTGTCCATAAAAATGTTATCCAGTTAAGACTTTTTTTTTAAATAAAAATCTCAAAATTTTCAATTAAGTTGCTCTTAGCTAGTTTATTGATCTCGCCATCTAATCTTCAGCATTCTTCAGGAGCACCATATCTGAAAAGATTCTATTGTCTTCTTGTCTTAACTGCTAACCTATGTTTCACTTCCATATGAGGCTACACTACAGACAAATGTTTTCAGAAGAGAGTTCCTAATACTTTATGTTCAACATTTCAGGAAAATTTTCTTGCTACTGACAGTCTGCATTTTATACCCTCTTTCCTTCTCTACTTCGAATACTGTCAGTTAGTTTGCAGATGAAAAATAGCAAAACTCATCCATTTATATTGTCTCATTTCCTAATCTTATTCTCTCACTACCACCTGATTTACTTCAGCTACATTCCACTACACTTGTTCTACTGATGTTGACATTTGTCTTTTAACTTCTTTTCGAAATCCTATCCATTCCATTTCACTGCTCTTGCAAGTCCTTTACCATCAATTTTTTATTTCTTCAACCTGTAGTTTAATTTCCTTTCCAAATTTTACCTTTGTTCCTTCACAACTTGCTCAGTATACAGACTGAATAACGTGAGGACTAATATAGAATCTTGTCTAAACTTTTTCAACTACTACTTTCATTTCATGTTCTTCAATTCTTATAACTCCAGACTTGTTTCCGTAAAAGTTACACGGATAACCTTTTGCTCATTGTATTTTATGCCTGCCATCTACCGAATGTCAGAGAGTCCATTCGAATCAACACTTTCAAAAGCTTTCTCTAAATCTTGCCTTTTCTCAGTCTGTCTTCTAAGATTAGTTGCTGGATCAATATTGACTAGTATGTTCCTACAATACTCCAGATCACAAACTGATCTCCCCAAGATTGGCTTCTATCAATCTTTCCATTCTATTTGTAAAAGATTCCTCTCATCTTAGTATTTTACAAATATGATTTTTAAACTCTTAGTTTGCTAATATTCACCCTTCTCAACACCAGCTATCTTTACATTATCCTTTAAATCAGAGCATATTTCATCTGTCTCAAGTCTTGTATACTAGGTTGAATGGTTATATCATGATTTTTCTCCCAAGGTTCTATATAATTCTTCGGAAATGGTGTCTACTCCATATGACTTTTTTGACTTATGTCTTTCAATGCTCTATCAAATTCTTCTTGCAATTTCGTATCTCCCATCCCACATTCATTTAAATTATCTTCCCTTTCCATAATATGACCTTCCAGCCAATTCCCTTTGTACAGTGCTTCTATATATTCCTTCCATCTTTCAACCGTCTCTTCTTGGTTTGAACTGACTTGCTGTCTAAGCACTTGATAATCATACATCTGCTTCTCTTTTCTCAAATATTCCTTTTTTTTCTTTTGTTTATTTTCCAGTAAGTGGCATCTACCTGTTCCATGGTCTTGTATGTTTATAGCTTTCTATTTTTCCTCTAGCCACTCATGGTTTGCTGTTTTGCACTTCCCGTCAATGCCAATTTTTAAGACATCTGTATTTCCTTTTACTATCTTTACTTCTCCCTTCACCAGTTACATCCAATATCCTCTGTGCCATATCCTGTGTGAATGAGCCTTGTCTCTTTTCCTAATTGTTCCTCTGCTGCCTTCAATAAACTATCTACTAAAGGTAGTCATTCATCTTCCATTGAATTCCTTTCCCCCTGTTTCAGTCAAGTGTTGGCTAGTCCCCCCTTTGAAACTCTAAACAACCTCTGGTTCTTCCAATTTAACCAGGTCCCATCTCCTTAATTTCATACCATTCCACAATTTTTTAAATTTTAATCTAAAGTTTTTCACCACACAATACAGCCAATGTCTACATCTGCCACAGAAATTTTCTGCAGTTTAAAAATCTGGTTTCAAAATCTCTGTCTCACCATTATACAAACTATCTGAAACCTTTCACTGTCTCCAGGTCTCTCCCATGTATGCAACCATCCTACATGGCTCTTAAACCATGTGCTATGTTTAAAATTCGAGCTGGTAGTTTTCCCCTTCATTCCTCTCCCCCAGCTCATATGCTCCTACAATTCATTTTCACACTATTGAATTCCGGTCCCCATAATTATTAAATTTTTGTCTCCCTTAATGATGTGAATAATTTATTTTATCTTGTCACATATTTCTTCAATTTTTTCATCATCTGCTCAGCAAGTAGACAAACTTCTACTACCGTGGCATGTGTAGGTACATCCACAGGTAACTACATTTTCATCACAATAATAGGAAAATTTGAGATAAATACTGAAATGGACTTTTATTTATGCCATTCACATGGCACAATGTAATGCTTGTAGTAAAAGCGTAGAGATTTCAGAGCGAGACCAAAACAGGTACAAAGTTGTAAATAAATATGACATACTGTATTGATTAACAAGCTGTTATGCACAATTCATTGAAGAAACAACTTAGCTAATTTTGAATACACTATATGTAAACTCTGATCATTAAATTTTAATTACCTTAGCTCATGGATAATATTACAATGATGAAAATACCAGGATGTAAACAACAAACAAAAATTAGTACAGGCAACCACCCATATCCAGTTGGTCGAGACACACACACACACACACACACACACACACACACACACACACACACACACAGACAGAGAGAGAGAGAGAGAGAGAGAGAGAGAGAGAGAGAGAGAGAGAGGCCTACACATCACTATCTTTTGAGCTTCAGCTCTTTTCCCACTTATTTTGATATATGCACACAGTGAGCACTTTAATTCTGGATTAGCCCATAGACTCAAAGGGAATGCGGAATAACTTATTTGTTGTTCATTGTCTTCTCAAATAATAAACATAAGTTAATTCTGTTATGCCAGCCGTTTGAAAGTTTTTGTTACAACAAAACCATATTACATCTGGAACTGTGATTAAATTAATTACTGCTGTACAATTTATACTTTTCTTCCATGGTCATTGTTAAGTAGTAGAGAATTTCCACAAAAATTACTCATGAAACTCCAATTAGAAACAACAGAAGAACATCTTAGTTGTTTGAAGACAGTTGGTATGAACAAATACAGTAAGCTACACCACACTGCAGGAATAAAGGACCTTTCTAAATTACTGTATTGTTATTCTTCATGTATAAAAATTGTATACCTGTGGAAAGAATTCTGTTATAAATAATTCAGGATTTGAAACTAGACGATTACGGTGTTCATCTAGTATCAAAACTCCTATACGCTTTTTTCTCAGTGCTGATGCTATGCTCTTTGCACAACTGAATCCATCTACTGAAAATGTCAGCATAACTATGGCCTTGTAACGTGTCCTCTTTGGTCGTATCTGAAACAGGATATAGAATTTACCAAAAGCAAGAAACAATCAAATTTCAGATTCTTATTTCTGCTGTTATGGAATGTAAATGTACACATGATCATACCATATCTTTCACACAGTTTTCCTCTGATTTTATGACATTTTCAGTAACCATTCTCTCTGAGCAGAAAGGTCTCTCACTGATGTTTTCAGAGAAGTTGTATGTCTGCACAGTGTCAGATGTACTGAATATCTCATATTTAATTTGAAGAGGTGGTAATTGTGGTTTACTGAAGAAACTGTGAGCATCACTGGGAATCTTGTGAAGTTCTGAAACAAAACAATGCAATCTTTTGAATACTGTGATTAACTCAATCATCTGGCAGGGAAAAAAGCACATTCTTTTTCCAGCCATCCCCTCCGTCCCACAACATTTCACTAGCCTCTTGCTGCTCCAGTTTAGAAACTACTTTCCAAATACAACAGTTTCAGCCTCAATATAGTAGCTACATACTAAGAAAGGAATATTCATGATCCTAAATTGTATAAAGTTTCAAGTTGCCTTGAAAGTTCCCTGGCAGGAACAGTGAATTCAAGAAAAATATGTGTAGATATTACTTGTAAAATACTGGCTCTACCAAATGAAATTATAATAAAACAAAATAACTTATCAATTAAGAGCAGTGTAGTCAGGAAAAAAAGAGGCACATTCTAGAAATTTGTCTATCTTTATATGAGATGGAAAGCTTGAAGGTAACAAGATACTTTAGAAATAACAAGTCTCACTCAGAAAGTTTAGGAAGTAATGCAAATCCCTTCTTAAAAATGGGAATGATCTGTGCCTTTTTGCACTTAATTCAAGTAATTTGTTGCTTCAGTGACCTATTGTAAAGTGCTGCTAAGAGGCTAGCTGTTTCACATTAGCTACAAATAACCATACAGATATTCAATTAGGACCTATAGGATTCTTCTGTTAAGCTATTTTTGGTGGCTTTCTATTCTGTGATCTGCAGCCTGCAAGCTACCTTATGGTTTGTGGCCTACGTTACTTCAGGTAGCATATTCTTTCCCACCATTCACTGCACCATTTTTGAACACTGCACAGGAGAAACAACTCTTGCTAAGCCTTCATATGTGTTAGAATTTATCTAGTTTTCCCATCATGATAATTTTGCAATGAATGTGGGAAGAATTAATGCGCGCATCTCTGTCGTGCTTCTGCATCCCACATGGACAAGTAATGATCAAATGATGGTTCCGTAAGCTACTTCTTCCATATGTGAATTACATTTTCATCTCAATCTGGCCTCTGCTTTTCCAACTACTACAGGGTTATTACAAATGATTGAAGCGATTTCACAGCTCTACAATAACTTTATTATTTGAGATATTTTCACAATGCTTTGCACACACATACAAAAACTCAAAAAGTTTTTTTAGGCATTCACAAATATTCGATATGTGCTCCTTTAGTGATTTGGCAGACATCAAGCCGATAATCAAGTTCCTCCCACACTCAGCGCAGCATGTCCCCATCAATGAGTTCTAAAGCATCGTTGATGCGAGCTCGCAGTTCTGGCATGTTTCTTGGTAGAGGGCGTTTAAACACTGAATCTTTCACATAACCCCACAGAAAGAAATCGCACAGGGTTAAGTCGGGAGAGCGTGGAGGCCGTGACATGAATTGCTGATCGTGATCTCCACCATGACCGATCCATCGGTTTTCGAATCCCCTGTTTAAGAAATGCCGAACATCGTGATGGAAGTGCGGTGGAGCACCATCCTGTTGAAAGATGAAGTCGGCGCTGTCGGTCTCCAGTTGTGGCATGAGCCAATTTTCCAGCATGTCCAGATACACGTGTCCTGTAACGTTTTTTTCGCACAAGAAAAAGGGGCCGTAAACTTTAAACCGTGAGATTGCACAAAACACGTTAACTTTTGGTGAATTGCGAATTTGCTGCACGAATGTGTGAGGATTGTCTACTGCCCAGATTCGCACATTGTGTCTGTTCACTTCACCATTAAGAAAAAATGTTGCTTCATCACTGAACGCATCCTCTTCCACGAGCTGTTGCAACCGCGCCGAAAATTCAAAGCATTTGACTGTCATCGGGTGTCAGGGCTTGTAGCAATTCTGCTTTAGCCTTTTCCGTAAGATTTTTCAAACGGTCGGCTGTGGTACGTTTAGCTCCCTGCTTGCTTTATTCGTCGACTTCCGCGGGCTACGCGTGAAACTTGCCCGCACGCGTTCAACCGTTTCTTCGCTCACTGCAGGCCGACCCGTCGATTTCCCCTTACAGAGGCATCCAGAAGCTTTAAACTGCACATGCCATCGCCGAATGGAGTTAGCAGTTGGTGGATCTTTGTTGAACTTCGTCCTGAAGTGTCGTTGCACTGTTATGACTGACTGATGTGAGTGCATTTCAAGCACGACATACGCTTTCTCGGCTCCTGTCGCCATTTTGTCTCACTGCGCTCTCGAGCGCTCTGGCGGCAGAAACCTGAAGTGCGGCTTCAGCCGAACAAAACTTTATGAGTTTTTCTACGTATCTGTAGTGTGTCGTGACCATATGTCAATGAATGGAGCTACAGTGAATTTATGAAATCGCTTCAATCATTTGTAATAGCCCTGTAGTTTAATGACATCACACTTAAGGTTGATTCTGACAAATATTCCAATACTTTTTTTATGGTTGTGACTGTTTACAGTGACTGATAATTGTGTACTCTAACAATAATGGGTTTATTTCTGCCTATTTACAAGCAATAAAATCGTTTACATAGAGTTTCGGGTACTAGTTCCTGTACCAAGTCTTGATTCTCTGACAGCTTTGAGGCATAAACTCACAATGCTGATCTGGTACTCTGTAAGTGTGGAACTGCATCTAACACCTTCCCAAAGTCAAGGACTACTGTCTTATCCTGGTTGCCTTCTGACTCACAGACAAACAGACTAAGCTGAGTTTCAAATCATCACTTTATGCGGAATCCATGTTAATCCCTAAATTTCTGTGTGCAACATTTCTGTTTTCCAAAAAGATTCATAAACACATGCATAAAACACCTTACACAAACACATTACACATGTTCTACAATTGAGTGACATCCGTAATAGTGGCCTATAGATATTTGTCCACCAATGTTTCTTGGAAATGGGATTGATCTGCGCCCTTTTGCAATTGCTTCAAATACTTTGTTGCTCCAATGACCTACAGTAAAGTGCTGCTAAGAGGAGAACTAGTTGTTTCGCATAATCTACAAATATCCATACAGGTATCCCATCAGGACAAACAGCCATTCTTCTGTAGAGCTATTTTAGTTGGCTTTCTATTCTGTGATTGAGTATCTCAATATCTGTCATTTCAGCAATGATTGAAAGGAAGAACAGAAGGATTTTTTTATCAGTGAAGCAATTTCAGAAGACTGAATTAATTATTTTGGCCTTCTCTCTGTCATCCTCCACTTTGGTATTAATATGATCACTACGAAACTGTATAGATAATATTAATCCACTTATTCACTTTACAAAAAAAACAAAAAATCATAAGATTTTTCGTCAGTATGGAAGAAAATTTTACTTTTGGGCTCACTGAATGACTCACATTGCTCTCCTTATCATCACATTGGTATTTCCCCAATTTTCTCAGTTTTCAATAACATTTACCCCTAGAACAAATGTACCGATTTGTTTTTGCTTGTGACAAGAATTACATCAGAAAGACGCAATACTCTTACATTTTACTTTCAAGTTTTGGAAAGAAGGATAACAAACGATCAACAACAAGATAATCAGAAATGGAGCTCCAGCTCAGACTGGGCAAGAATGGAGAAAGACTGGCTCATTAGTTTACTAAGGAATCATCACAGCATTAGTAGTGAAATCACATAAAACCTTGGATAGATGGACAATGATTTGAATACCATTTCTTCCAATGCAAGTTCATTATTTTGTATTTCCATTTTTCATGAGATTTTGATAAAGTAATGTGAACATTGTGTTACATATGTTTCATTTCTAGAGCTTCTTTTCTCAAATGCCTGCAAGGCACAACATCTTTTAGTTTTTCCTGACACTATACTCTTTGGCAGTGTTCTGAACTACTAGTATATTATTGATCATTGTGTTACTGGGTTAGTTTACCATGTTTTAGGACCTTACACATTTCCAACAAAGAGAAATTGCCAGTGTCCTCTTGTTGAGTAAATAACAGCTAAATAACTGCTAGAGATAGCATTATCTAGCATCATAAAGCAACAGAAATCACATGAAAAATTTTGAAAGGTACAATAATGAAAGAAAAAGTCTTGCAAAATGCCATTTTTGTAAACATACAAATGAAGCTTGTTGTATAGCACATAGTTTAATGAATATAATGACAAATTAAATTCTCTTGATAGTTGACAAATCTTGGCTTCTGAGAATGCAAGAAGGTACAAATCTGAATTCTGGAAGAGTCTGGACTTATAAATGAGTAAGCAACCTGTTTATGGAAGACATGTTACAATTGTACTTTTAAATTCTGATATTGATTGGCGTTTTGAATGTTCAATGTACTCCTGGGCTCAAATGAGACACTTAGCATTACTGAACATCCTGTCACACTTATATAGATGGAAATGGTTTACCTTCTGCTGTTAGCCACTTCACAGTAGGTGGTAAATTGAAATAATCAAATACTTCCATTGTGAGCATTAGTAAACAATTGACAGAAAAAGAAGTAAGAAGCACTACATAAGATGAATGGATATCTTTGAGAGATGAAATAGTGAAGGCAGCAGAGAATCAAATAACAAAAAGATAAGGCTCAGCAGAAATCATTGGAAGATACATGGGATACTGAATTTAATTTGTGAAAGGATAAAATATAAAACACTGCAAATGAACTGGTCAAAAGAAAAACAGGTGTTTAAAAAATGAGACTGACAGAAAATGCAAAATGATTAAGAAGGAATGGCTGCAGGAATAATGCACGGCTGTAGAAACATGCATGGCTAGGGCAAAGATAAACACTGCCTGTAGAAAAATTAGAGAGGTCTTAGGAGAAAAGTGAAGCAGCTGTGTGAATGTCAAGATTCAAATGAAAAGCCAATACTAACAAACAAAGCAAGAGTTGAAACATGGAAGGAAAGCTCATTCCTTGCATGAGATATATCACATCCTTAGATACATATGTCAGAGAAAAGATGTTCGTCACAGAGAATAGTTGGCAAGTGGTGAGCACCCCACTGTTGGGAGGTGTTTTAAATCATAGGTACTGGTACCAGAGCTGAAGATCCAATGACACTATGGAACTGGGTAGCACTCAGACAACCCAACCTGCTGAGGTGGATTTAGGAGTTCTATGGAGTGGTTGAAGTGGAAGAAAGAGCTCCATGAAATTTAAGAATGCAAAATGTCAAAGACAATAAATGTATTGTGACTTAATTATCAAGTTGAATATCAGATCTGTTATGTACATAGTAGAGACAGGTAGTATTTGAGTTGGTAGCTGTCCTCATTTATCATGTATTGAGTTGTAATTTTGAAGACAATATAGGAAGGTGAACTGAATCTCACTTCTTATTTATGTGGTAGAGTGAATGAGAATGAGAAGTTAATTTTCAGTTGCATTATCTTCAATCTATAAGAAGTTGAAGTCTGAGTGAAGTTGGACAAAGAAGGCACTCGAATTCAGGGTATGGACTAGCTGGACCCTGATTAATAATACTTAACAGCTACCAGATATTCGGTAAGCAACATTCATTGTATATAAAAGGTGTGTTCAGGTGGCAACTTATTTGTTTGGTGCATGAGAAGGAGTATAACAAACCACTATGCAACCCAAGCCAATGTGAAACACCTCAAGCTATAAAAGTGCAATGAATTTGAAGACAATGTTGTAAAAGGGGAAGAGGATGCAAATAAAGATGAGATGAAAGATACGATACTGCAGGAAGAATTTGACAGAGCTCTGAAAGACTTCGAGGGAAAGAAGGCCCCTAGAGTAGCTGACATTCCCTCTAATCACTGAGACTCTTGTGGGAGCCAGCCATGACAAAACTATTCCTCCTGGTATGCAAAATGAGAGTCATGATCGAAAAACATGGTGGATAGTTTTATTAGAATCAAGGCAACAAGCTTACATGGAATTTGATTTAATCTCCTTCAAAGTACTGTCACTGGCTAGCAATGTACTTATCCCAATGTTTAATCAATGACTGGAAGCATTTCTGGAAGGAATCTTTTGGAAAGGTATTCAGAATCTGTCATGGCCTTCTCAATGTCAGGAATTGTGTCAAACTATTTTCCTTTAATCAGTGCTTTAGTTTTAGGAAAGAGGCAGGATTCACAAAATGAGTAAGGCAGCTGTGGACAGAGAGTAACCCTTTTCTAGCCAAAAACTAATGAATCAAATGCGAGGCGTGGCACAGCGCACTGTCACAATACAGGAGGAAGCCACTGGCTAATTTTTCTGGCCCCTCTCTTTGTACATGAGTTCACAAACACTGAGTAACATCAGGGATAGGCTACAAACCTATACAATCAGGCTACAAACACCTGTACACTAGTGTACATGATTGCACTATGCTCTCAATATTAGAAGGGGGGGGGGGGGAGGAAGAGGAAGAAAGAAAGAAAGAAAGAAAACAAACATGAGTATGACTTTGCTATTTAATTTTGACTGACATTTCTTTTTAGGGTGAAGAGGTTCACTGGTTTCCCATTGGAACTCTGGATTTTCATCTCAGTATCAAACAAATGCATGCAATTTTGATATCTAGTTACAATTTTGGGCATGAAGTCTGAACCTAAATGAAGACGATCATTCAACTCTAAGCAAACTGACACATGATTTTTTTCTTCTGTTCTCCACTCAAAAAGTCTGGGAACAAATTTTACACCCACTAGTCTTATTTGCAAATTATCAAGAGATGCCAAGTTCTTCAGTATGCTCTTCAACGGTTATCTACCTGTTTGAACATACAATTTTTTTCACTTTTTGCCACCGTCTGTTTGAAAAAACAATTTTTGACACTTTTTGGATATGTTCTTGTGGTTTTGTGGTTAACGGATGTTCTGAACATTACTTGTCTTCTAATGATTCACTTTCACTTTTAAATCACTCATACCACTTGTAGGAAGTCTTCAGAGTTACAGCATTGGCGCCATACACCAATTTCAACATTTCATTAGTTTCTTTAGCATGTTTGTGCAACTTGAAACAGAACTTAATGGTCATGCATTGTTCATAATCCTTGAGGTGTTATAGACATAGTAAACAGCACATCACTCTAGCATCTCTAGATGTTGACTGACAAGTCAGAATGAGTTCCAACTTGACACTGCCTGTTTCGACGGATCAGGCTATTGGACAAATTACATCAAATGGATGTAGTGTCAGCAGCTGCTGTTAAAAAATCAATCATCACATTTTTTGATCGCGTGTCGTATATATGAGACAGATCAAATACCCTTCTACTTCAAGAAGAATATAACTGCTCCATTTCCAAAGCACGTAGGTGCCAATAGGTGTGAATATTACCAAACCTTCTGTTAAATAAGTCATGGCTGCAAAATACTGTTAAGACATTATTTACAGAATAGAAATTCTGATGAAAGGTGATCTCGGGAAACGTCAGTTTGGGTTCAGGAGAAATGTAGGAACAAGCATGGCAATACTGAGCCCATGATTTATCTTAGAAGATAGACTGAAGAAAGGAAGACTTAAATATAATTTGTAGATTTAGAGAAAGCTTTTGTGGTGACTGGAATACACTTGTGGAACTTGGGCAGCGAACTACAGTTGACACATTCCACACTGCTATGTATGCGCCTTGACTGTGCAGGTGCACTGGCGGTTTTCAAGCAACTTTAATGAATAAGTGTACAAAAACTTAGGGCCTCAAAGGTGCATTTCTAGCATCACTCGAAACTCCAAACTTTAAACATTAGGAAAAATGTAAGCTTATGTATGTATGCTTGCATCAGTAGAGGAGTACCAGGATTTCCGAAAAAATGAGAAACCTTCATCTGGAAACAAGTTTTACATTTCCTATCATGATTTTAGGTGTTTATAATAAAAATAATTTGATTCGCAGTAGGTTTGTTATTTAATATTTTATGATGTAAAATGATTACCTACAGGGTGATTCATGAAGATATGCAAGTATTTTAATGTGTTATTCTGCAAGTAAAACTAAAGAAAAAAGTTCATATAAACTTAGGTCCACAATTGTTTAGTTACGGAGTTAGGGCTAATAAAAGATTCTGCCTGATATTTAGCACACTTTGCTAATACGAAGCCAACACAAAACTGTACAAGGTTAAAGTAAAGCACGATTAACATTTATGTTGTTATTGATCTGGTGAATCTAATAAAACATGTCGCAGATGTGTATCTGCAATAGTTTTCCAAAACATTCCGAGAAGCAAAGACATAATTTTGTAAAAATTTTAATTTAGTAACTACTTGGCCCAATTTGTTTTTTAAATGTCAGAAAATTGCACAAAGCTTTCAACAGAAGTTGTAGAGAATTTAATTTTTGAAAATTGATAGTAATAATGTTAACTGAAACTGTATAAATGTCAGATAATCTGCTTTTATTAATACCATAGCACACACGAATTCATGTTAAAGAGGAAACAACAAAGCTCAGTGGTAAGGAAGTTGTACAATGTACCAACAGTTTCACAATACATTGACAATAATTGTTCAAAAATGTCTCCACCATGTTCAACGCATTTAGCTGCCCATGTATGAACAGCTTTTGTTGCTCATTTCAGTTTCACAGGGTTGTTCTTATTTTTTACTATTGCATGCATTGTAACTATTGCAGAAACACATCTGGGACATTTTATTAGATTCACCAGACCAATAACAAAATAAGTGGGAATCGTGCTTTACTTTAACCTTGTACAGTTTTGCGATGGCTTCATATTAGCAAAGTTGCTAAATTTCATGCAAAATCTTTTATTAGCCGCTAACTCCATAAGTACAAATTTGCGGACCTATGTTTATCTGAACTTTTTCCTTTAGTTTTACTTGTAAAATAACATATTAAAATATTTGCATATCTTCGTGAATCACCCTGTATATTTTATACAGAATTCACTGTCAAGTGGTGATCCTGAAAGCAGTGAGGTACACAGATACCTACATTGCAGTCTTTGCGCCACCATCTGCTTTTTTTCTTATCCACTTGCCGGTCTCTTTTTTCCCTTTGTTGGAGCAAACTTTGCAATGATGCGTAATACTTACTATGATGGCAGTGGGAGATACTTTTTCCGGAAAGTGACGACCAAATTTTCTGTCAAGCCTAGTGCCACGTGTTGGTTCTAAAGATCAAAAGTCTCCTCCTGTTGCTACCAATTTCAAGCTAACTTCTCTTTATGAAGTCCACAACACAGATTTTTCTGTTTACTGCCATCTCTGACCAAAATAAAACTGTTCACGACAAACATTACAAAAACATGAAAGAAAAGTTTTTTCCATCACTTCATTGTTTTACGTGTGAATGCGTAGTAACTGTACAGCTGATCCACACGATCTACAGTCTTGTTCATATTGTTGCCAGTTACAATGTCTGGTTTCATTACTGTTGTAATACCACCTTTTGAATGTACTGGAATGTCTTTGGTGGTAGCCTGATGTTTTGTGGATAGACAGTATACATCACGCTGATTTTTCCACTTCAGTGCTAGAATGGGACCATTCCTTAAAAATATCATTCCATTTTGCTTCAGTTTCTTTGTTTTGAAGCTTTTCTGTTTTTCATTCCAGTTCCAACAGCTAATGTATTTTCTTCCCATAACATCTTCAGTAGAGGAACACTAGTGTAGTAACTATCCTTGTAAATACAGTGGCCTTTACCATAATATGGAGAAAAGTCTGTCAGTCCTCCCTGCTGGTCATGTGTAAAAAATCACAGTTCTGGACGCAGCCTTTTGCACCACCACAAGGTGCGTAAACTTTCATGCCATATTTACTGAGTTTATTTTTCATGTATACCCTAAAGCCAACACATCCACAAAATGGACAAATAGCTTCATTTATAGTCAAATTTTCATATGGCATGAAACTGGCTCTTCGTTTGTTGACAAAAAAGTCTAACTTGGGTCTAATTTTATGAAGAGGAACATGGTTTTCCTCTTTTTTTTATGTACTTTGAGTTGTCATTGCCATACAGCATGAACATAATACTGAAAAGCCTATCACAGCTCAACAATCAACTCGCACAGCCTGTTTGTAAAAATGGATCAGTTGACCAACAGTCCCCAAGCTTTGATAACTTCATGACACACATATGCATAACTGTTGCATAAAACCAATGTATTATGTGTAGTTTTACTGGACCCCATTGGTGCCACATAGAGTTCTTTTTTATCTCATTTCACCATTTCATTGCAGCAATTTTATTATCTGCTTATCTGTTTGTCTTGGTCTTTATGTTTCGCATAAAACCATCACTAAAAAATATCAAAAACAATCGTAAACATCAGTTCCTGTTCGCAAACAAGTGGCTCCAGATGCCGACTGAAATACTGAAAACTGAGGCTGTGCACCGTGCTCCTGCACCATTGCATTTGTTGCTGTACCATTTGTTGATCATTGCAGCTCCTCATCTAATGGAAAACCATAATTCAAATCAAATAAAAAGAAAAAAAAATTAGTGTGTTTCGCTCTTAATTACTGTCATTGTCACTGACATCAATATGAGTATCATTTTCTCCAAATAAAAAAATCCAGAACTTCACTTTCCCGGAGGCCTCTAGCTGTCATTTTCACTCAAAACTCATACACAATTCCAAATTTACAGCTCCACACCATGTGAAAATGTCATCAAAGAACCAATCGCTATACTGACAGATATTCTACCCACAAAACTGATACACAGAACTTGCAACCTATGGCCACAATTATTTGCTGGATGTATTCCGATCTATGTCTTCCTCTAAAGTTTTTGCTCTCTACTGCTCCCTCTAGTACCATGGAAGTCATTCCCTCATGTCTTAGCAGATGTCCTATCATCCAGTCCCTTCTCCTTATCAGTGTTTTCCACATATTCCTTTCCTCTCCGATTCTGTGTAGAACTTCCTCATTCCTCACCTTACCAATCCACCTAATTTTCAACATTCGTCTCTAGCACCACATCTCAAATGCTTCGATTCTCTTCTGTTCCGGTTTTCCCACAGTCCATGTTTCACTACCATACAACGCTGTACTCCAGACGTACATTCTCAGAAATCTCTTCCTCAAATTAAGGCCGATATTTGATATTAGTAGACTTCTCTTGACCAAGAATGCCTTTTTTGCCATAGCTAGTCTGCTTTTGATGTCCTCTTTGCTCCATCCATCACTGGTTATTTTACTTCCTAGGTAGCAGAATTCCCCAACTTAATCGACTTTTTAACGATCAATCCTGATGTCAAGTTTCTCGCTGTTCTCATTTCTACTACCTCTCATTACCTTCATCTTTCTTCGATTTGTCCTCAATCCATACTGTGTACTCATTAGACTGTTCATTCCATTTAGCAGATCATGTAATTCTTCTTCAGTTTCACTCAGGATAGCAATGTCATCAGTGAATTGCATCATTGATATCCTTTCACCTTTAATGTACAGACTGAATACTAGAAGTGAAGGGCTACATCCTTGTCTTACACTCTTTTTAGTACGAGCACTTCATTCTTGGTCATCCACTCTTATTATTCCCTCCTGGCTGTTGTCCATATTGTATATGACCCATCTCTCCCTATACCTTACCCCTACTTTTTTCCGAATTTTGAACATCTTGTACCATTTTACATTGTTGAACGCTTTTCCAGGTCAACAAATCCTATGAACGTGTCTTGATTTTTCTTTTATCTTGCTTCCACAATTAACCACAATGTCAGAATCGCCTCTCGTACCTTTACTTTTCCTAAAGCCAAACTGAACACCATCTAGCACATCCTCAATTTTCTTTTCCATCCTTCTGTATATTATTCTTGTAAGCAACTTGGATGCATGAGCTGTTAAGCTGATTGTTCAATAATTCTTGCACTTGTCAGCTCATGCCATCTTCGGAATTGTGTGGATGATGCTTTTCCAAAAGTCAGATGGTATGTTGCCAGACACACACCTTCTACACACCAATGTAAATGGTCATTTTGTTGCCACTTCCCCCAATGATTTTAGAAATTCTGATGGAATGTTATCTATCCCTTCTGCCTTATTTGACCTTAAATCCTCCAAAGCTCTTTTACATTCGGATTCTAATACTGGATCCCCTATCTCTTCTAAATCGACTCCTGTTTCTTCTTCTATCGCATCAGCCAAATAGAGGCTTTCAAGGTATTCTTTCCACCTATCTGCTCTCTCCTCTGCATTTAACAGTGGAATTCCCGTTGCACTCTTAATGTTACCACCCTTGCTTTCAATGTCACCTAAAGTTGTTTTGACGTTCCTGTAGGTCGAGTCTGTCCTCCTGACAGTCATTTCCTTTTTGATGTCCTCACATTTTTCCTACAGCCATTTCATCTTAGCTTCCCTGCACTTCCTACGTATTTCATTCCTCAGCGACTTTTATTTCTGTTTTCCTGAGTTTCCCACAACATTTTTGTACTTCCTCCTTTCATCAATAAACTTTCCTGTTACCCATGGTCAGTTACCTTCATTGTACCTATGTTGTCCTTCCCAACTTTTGTGATGGCCCTTTTCAGAGATGTCCATTCCTCTTCAACTATACTGCCTACTGAGCTATTCCTTATTGCTGTATCTATAGCCTTAGAGAACTTCAAGCGTATCTCGTCATTCCTTAGTACTTCTGTATCCCACTTCTTTGCATATTGATTCTTTCTGACTAATGTCGAACTTCAGCTTACTCTTCATCACTGCTGGGCACACCTTACAATCCAGTATCTGATTTCAGAATCTGTCTGACCATGATGTAATCTAACTGAAATCTTCCTGTATCACCTGACCTTTTCCACGTATACCTCATCCTCTTGTGATTCTTGAACAGGGTCTTACAAGCTGAAACTAGTTGCAGAACTCAATTAGTCTTTCTCCTCTCTCTTTCCTTGTCCCAAGCCCATATTCCCCTGTAACCTTTTCTTCTACTCCTTCCCCTACAACTGCATTCCAGTCCCCCACAACTATTAGATTTTCATCCCCATTTACATACTGTATTACCCTTTCAATATCCTCATATACTTTATCTCTTCATCGTCAGCTTGTGATGTTGGCATGTATACCTGAATTATCATTGTCAGTGTTGGTTTGCTGTCGATTCTGATAAGAACAACCCTATCTCTGAACTATTCACAGTAACACACACTGTGCCCTACCTTCCTATTCATATCGAATCCTACTCCTGTTATACCATTTTCTGCTGCTGTTGATATTACCCTATACTAATCTGACCAGAAATCCTTGTCTTCTTTCCATTTCACTTCACTGACCCCTACTATATCTAGATTGAGCCTTTGCATTTCCCTTTTCAAATTTTATAGTTTCCCTACCATGTTCTGACATTCCACACCTCAACTCGTAGAACATTAACCTTCCGTTGATTATTCAATCTTTTTCTCATGATAATCTCCTCCTTGGATGTCCCCTCCCGGAGATCCAGATGGTGGACTATTCAAGAATCTTTTACCAATGGAAAGTTCATCATGACACTTCTTCAATTACAAGCCACGTGTTCTGTGGCTACACGTTATGTGTCTTTAATGCAATGGTTTCCATTGCCTTCTGCATCCTCATACCGTTGATCATTGCTGAGACAATAGCCTTCAGGTACAGTTTCCCACCCCTAGGACAAGAGTCCCCTGAACCTCTGTCCACTCCTCCGCTCTCTTTGACAAGGCCACTGGTGACTTCTATATGAAATAAAATTGTAATAGCTTCTGAACATTTTGTGTTTTTGAGAAAATCAATTTTGAAATTCATTGCACACTTTGTATGTCCGTAACATTACAGATAGTCCAAGGAAGTCAGTGTAGCACAGTGGTAAAGGTTCACGGCTACTGCGCTGGAGGTATCGTGTTCATATCCTGCTTGTGTATTTTTTTATTTTATTTTTTTTTTTCGAAATCAGCCATTTTTCAATTTTGTTTCAAAGAATATCAACAAACAGTGTAAGGTACGTGAAATGATAAACAGATATTCAGTTATTAATTATTTCAAATATTCATTCCGTTAGTGGTTTGCAGTTCGAGTTCCAAATGTTTGTACAACAGTCACTTCTTGTATTACCTGAAATCTATCTCCGCCCATTATCGTCCCCTCTCCCGTGAATACCGTTAGCTGTAACGGGAACCCCAGCTCCTAGTTGCGGCCAATGAGGAAGCGAGTTGCATTTCTTTACATTAGCATCTAACTACAGCGTCAGTTGCTCGCAAAGCTTCTATAGTGCCGTGTGTTAGAAAAATTCTTTGAAATGGAAGATCAAAGTGTTTCTGTAGTAGTACAGCCAGAAGAAGATCCACATGTCGAGGAGTTGAACAAAGAATCAAAAAGAGAAATCACAAATGCCATTAAATAAGCCGAAAATCTACTCCACGATTTGAATCTCTTAATGAATACATCATCTAGCGTGATCTCTGCCAATTCTGTTGCAATTTGGTGATAAGTTGTATATCACAATACAGGATCTCTTGGCCGAAAGATAGATCACTATTGATGATGAATCGATAGATTTCAACGGAGAAGGTGAATTTGATGCGGTAAGTTTTACTTTTTTATTAATATTTTCTCTTTCAGATGAATGTAAAAAAATAAAACTCTTCACTTTGCAGTGTATGGGGATAGAGGAAGATGGTGATTACGTTCCCGAAGAGTTTGCACCAGAACCGACGGATTATGTGCCTCTGTCCTACAAGGAAAAAGCAGTTGCTCTTGCAGCAGCTCATCCTAAATGTAGCTTGAAAAGTCCGCAATCTCACGGAGTTTCTCGATTGAAACATAAATTGATACTGTATCAATGGAAAGAGGATGTAAAACAAGGTGGAACTTGTCTTGATAAACGGAGAACCATTGATTGTGAGACTTATGAAAGGTTCGTCGAAGCGAGCCAACATTTGGAACAGGTAAATCATATTGACATGAAATATATGTCGAGTATGTCATAAAAAAGAGAATGGCTTGTGAAAATAATTTAAAAAAATTCCAACATCAGGTGACAACAAGAACTCTACAGCAGTGGGTGATGAACGCTGCTCTTCCCTTTTTATCAGAAAGCTTCAATTTCGTGGCCAGCCAAGCTTAGGTTGAGCGATTCAAGAAAAAGGATAAGATTCGGCAAAGAAAAATTACAAAGTTCGTCAGCTCTAAAGAATTTGTGACGATAGATGAAGTTTTATTGTTAGCAGCTGCTGAACAATTCCACATACAAATGAGAATACTTACGGAGAATTTCGACCTAGACTTCGTAATCAACACTGATCAAACTGGCTGCCAGTATCAGGCAACGTACAATAGATCACTTTCCGAAAAAGGAACAAAAACTGTTCTCATCTGAACAAAAGATTTAAACAAGACTACTCATTCTTATAAGGCCAAGTGCACCATAACAGCCTCAGGAAAGGTGATCCTGTATGTTTTTTATGTATGCAAGAACCGTCCTGAAAATTTGGTCCTAAAGTTCAAAAATGAGTAGATGAATTAACTGGGAAATACAGAAATGTAGTCGTGTCCTGTACGAAATTCGGGAAGTTCACGAAACTGGTATAGGAAGAATTTTTGCCTTCTGTAATTCTTCCGTACGTTTTACAGAAAAATTTTTTGTACATTATCTATTCGTGGGGAGGGCAAACCAATTCAACTTTATACAATCATCTATTCACTGATAAAGGAAAGCAAACACCTGCACCCTAAAAGTGGTCACACCAAAGTGCACTCCTTATTGCCAGCCCTGCTATGTTTATTTTTACTGACAGGTGAAAATCTTCATGAAAATTATTCAGAATGCTCCCGACTTAATGAAAGACAAGAGAGATCACTTCTAGGGAAGAGTCAATAAAATTACATTTACTAATCCAAAATCAATTCAGCACACCTAATTTTGAAAGCACAGTTTGCATTGAAATTAGCAGATGAAAGAGAAATCTTTTTGAACGCAAATAAATTGAGTTTCCCAGTATCACTCATGAAGAAACCGCGCGACTGCAAGACAGTTGCTTTCATAAAATGCGCATGGAGCTGCAAAAATTTGTGCTTCGGTTGTTTCTATTATAAGTATCACCCACAATATTTTTCTGGTACGTCAAGCAATGTGGATGATGAAAAATGAGATTTTGTAATATTGTATGACAAAAAATTAATAACTAAATATATCTTTATAATTTCGCACACCTTACACTGCTTGATGATATTCTTTGAAATAAAATTGAAAAATTAGGTTGATTTTTGGAAGAAGAAGAAGAAGAAGAAAAAAGAAAAAAAAAAAGAAAAAGAAAAAGAAAGAAAGTACACGAGCAGGATTCGAACACAGTACCTCCAGCGTGGTAGCCGTGAACCTTTACTGCTGCGCTACACTGCCTTGCTTGGAATATCTGTAATGTTACGAGTATACAAAATGCACAATGAACTTCAAAATCGATTTTCACAAAAACCAAGGCCTGTCGCTAAAAAACCGCATAGCCAGGTACTCAGAGTAAGTGCCTCTACAACATATTTGAAGTGCATCAAAATCTGTGATTTACTGTATGGAGGGTCCCCTTGTGAGCTGAAAACAACCATTCAGGAGGACATTGACAGCACCAATGTTCCGACACTTCTGCTGGCCATGCGGAATTTTGCTGTTCATCAGCGCCACATCTTTGCCAATGATGGCAGGCATATCGAACATGTCATAACCTAAATCCGAAAATCAGTAGTGATGTTTACATGTTGAATAAAGTGGGTGCACACCAAGTTTGTTACTATTTATTTATTTATTTTTATTTTTTAGTTCGATGATTGTCACCCTATAAGTTCTGCTATTTGGACAGCTAAATAAATGATGATGACCAAGGTGGAGCTGATATGAAACGCAGACTGACAAAAGGAAAAAAAAAAGTATTTTTGAAAAAGAAACATTTGTAAACAATAAAAATAAATTTAAAGACTGAAGTGTTTTCTGAAGGCATTCGTCTCATGTACAGAAATTAAACAATGACAATAAACAGATTAGATAAGAAGCGAATGGAAGCTTTTGAAATGTGGCTACAGAAGAATGCTGAAGATTAGATGGATAGAATGAGCTACACACCTCTACTGGGGAAAAAATAAATTTATGACATTACTAAAAGAAGTGATCAGCTGATAGGACACAACAACAGCATCAGCAGCAGCAGCAGCAGCAGCAGCAGCAGCAACAACAACAACAAACTACCCTTCAACGTGGCATAAGGTTTTCAATTACTGATAACTTAGCAGACCTTCATTGTAGAAGTTGAATTTTGCATCTTCATGAAATTTTCCATCTCAATGTTATTCTAGAAATGCCTGTTGTACAATGTTTTCTTCACACAAGGTAAGAGGAAGAAGTTACTGAGTGCCACATCAGGAGAATAGGGGGATGATAGAAAATCTGACAGCCCAAAAAAGCAGCATGTGAGACTGTGTCCTGTGAGGAATGAGCTGGGGCAAAAGCACTCCCTTGCACAGCTTCCTGCAGCACTTTCGCTTGACACCCTATTGTAATCTAGGTAGCAGAATTTGGTAGTATGCTACTGTGACAAGTTGTTCTTTATGAGCATAATCTGTTAGCACCCTATTGTGGTAGTCACCAATAACACTAACGTAACTAACATTCTCACATAACATTGCCCGACATGGCTGATCTTCAGCTTTTTCGATGGTTGTGAATACACACATCACTTCCGTATTGTGGTGCACCATCTTTTGAGCAACAAGGCCTCCACTTCTCTAGTGACTCTTGATTCTTCACAGAGATACAGTCTGCCATATTGTTCTTTGTCATTCAAACTTGTTTGACCTTACTGAAAGCGTCTATAGCACCTAAATGCTATGTCATACGATTGTACATTGTTTCTGTACACTTCCACCATCTCAGTATAGGTCTGTACAACATGCAAATGCAAAAAATGAATTACTATACGATACTCCACTGCATCAGTACCTTGCAACTTTTAGTTTGGCACCTCTAGCAGAGAGCTATGGCATCAGTTGCTATGATTTCAATGTGTACCAAGCCTGTGAACATGTACCTGCACACAAGCAAAAATTAATTATGCAATTACTTTTTTAGGTGATAATTAAGCTTTATAACTGGCCCTTGGATAGGAGTTTGTTGAAAGGTATTTACACTTGAAGATGATATGCTTCACAGTGATGTAAATTCCCACTTAGCTTAAATATTGAAATATGATGATGTAGCAGAAGAAAAGCCATAGTATAAAAATAGAAACACATCATATAAAATTTAGCCATCCACTGTACTGCTTTGCATATATGTGTAAAGCAATGTTTCAACTTGCTTTTCACCATTGTTTTTTAAGTTTACCACTGGAAATTGCCTTGCAGATTGGCAATATTGCTTCATGGAAGTAACTGAAAAGAATCTGCCACTAAAATGCGCTAATGCGCTCATAATGTGACAAACTGTGTTGCTCCACCTAGCACACATTGCTTTCTTCTGATACTGACTGCTGGTAACTACAAGCAAGAACACATGAGTGTAAAAAAAAAATATGTAGTGCTTCTATAGCTTTAGAGAGCATACTGTGTTCAGTTCAACTTTTATTTCTACTAATAAGTATGTAAGTACTACATGAATCAATTTTGTTTGTATATGTGCAATGGTGTGTAGTAATGCTCCTACACACACACACACACACACACACACACACACACACACTCTCTCTCTCTCTCTCTCTCTCTCTCTCTCTCTCTCAACTGTTACGAATTAGTGTTTTAGTCAGTCTGCTTTCTTCTAGTTCCTCACGATAGTTTGATTGTTAGAATGGAGTCACTCTCATATTTTTAAAATGGTTGACATGAAATGACAACTTATGAAAATCCGTGGGCCTAGAATGTCCGTGTGACAAGTGAAGATAACTTAGATTTGGACAATTTGTGTGGAAATCCTACAACAGTAAATGATGTGGAATCTGTAGATGGTGATAACAAGCATGAGACTCCTAGAGGGACTACACATAATTCAAATAATGTTTTGAAGGATGATGATAATGAACTTGTTGCTGATAAATCAGTACTACAAAATCCTGAAAACCATCCAAAGATACAGAAAAACTGACTTATTCAGAAGGAAAAGCAGTTCATTTCCTACTGAACCAGATTTCTGAGCATCTGGAAATGTTGAAATTCACCTCTTAAGTGAGATTCCAAGGAACCAGAACCAAAAGATCTACTCTGACCGATATTATACCTCCTACACATATACCTATTCAAGCTAGAGACTCAGCATGTAGGAACAATTCAAAGGAATAGGAGACCAAACTGTAAATTTTAAAATAGAGGAGAATGTGGGTATTCTGAGGAATATATTACTACCACTGACAAAATGGATATTTCCTCCATTTTGTATAAATATAATAGTATTGTCTATTTTCTGTCTACCTTTGTCGGCGAGCTGCCAAAATTGAAGGTGAAAAAGTTTGATAGAAACAAGAGTGAACACAATAGTACCAAGTCCTGCTGTTGTTTCCATTTATAAATCACATATGGGAAATATAGATTTATTACACAGCAACTGCCAAACATGGTATTTACACTTGTTTCCCATCTGATTGATGTAATCATAATAAATGCATGGATTCTCTACAGATGGGTACGCACTGAAAAAAGAACAGCAGACATGCAAAGGAACCAGAAGTAATTTAGGACTGAATTGGCTCAAACTCTAAACAGACTGGTATTGGAGCAAAAAAGTGAGGTAGGCCAGCTAGTACAGGTCCAGTAGAGATCAACAGGATTAAATATATAGGATCATTTTTACTACAAAGAATATAAGATTACTTTTTAATCACTGGCCAGTGTGGAATGAGAAGAGAAAAACATGCAAATGTCTTAACTGCAAAGGCTATACATTTTTCATCTGTGATTAGTGCAAAGTAAACTTATGTTTAAATAAAGTCAAAAAAACTACTTCCCCACATAGCATAGCAGCTGAAGACAAGTGCCATCCATCCATGTTCAATACTACCATTAATTCTGTCATAACCCATTGTTCATTTGGTGTTTAAAGCTATGTTTTTATACATAACAAATGTTTATTAATGGTGTAATTTTCACACAGTTTTAATAAATGTAAAATGTAAAAAAAAAAAAAATATATTTTCCACAATTAAGACGGTATTATTTTTCAACATTTTTTCTGAGACCTTTGAACAATTTAAAGTAAAAAAAAAAAATTATTTGGTGTTCTAAAAAAGTGCAGAACGAAGGGTGAAATCAAGGTGTCTCCTCATAAATCTTACTCATATACCCTCCAAATGGAAACACTACAATGTACTGTATTTACAAGGTGACCCTGCTTATAAGATGACCCTCTTTTTTAAGAGGCTTCTTGTGAAAAATGTGTTCTTTTAACATATTCTAACCAACCAAAATTACAAAATTTTACTGACCTAAGGTATATGTGTAAAAAGTTCACAACAAACATATTCTAAACTTTGCCATTTACTGATTGTCTACATTTTGATAATAAAAGAAAAAAATAAAAAGTACCTGTTTACACTAATTTTTATCTTCACTGCTTTTTTGTTTAGCCTGTCATCTCTGGTATCACTATTTTAAATAATCTTCATAATCCTGACAGAAGAGCAGTGAGACTTATGCCTTCCTTGTCACACACATTTGGCATTTCTTCCGAATACATTAGGATTTCTGTGATTGTAGTTACTGTGGCACCTCAGAACACAGTTCTTTTCTGAATAAATAACAGCTTTCACTTCTATACTGATGTGAGAATGTTACAAAGTGTCTTGTTTGCCAAACATATTGTCTGCACACTGCTCTCTCATTAGCTGTGTAGAACTAGTAGCTAACACACCCCCTAGTGTTCCCACCGTACCTCACTATGAACGTCAACAACACTGCTACACAAAACACCAAGTACGCCACTAGCTCCCATCTAGACTTTTGCCAACTACTGCAGGAAAATGTGCCATTGTGGAATATTTATCCCATTTTAAAGTCAGTTCAATTCCGTGTAAAAGCTTGATTCAGGCAAACTGCAGTTTAAATGTGTTGGACGTTCATTAAAAAAAAGCCAAAATATGCAATGTAGATTTTCTTGGTTGCCAGCACAGCAAAATTTGCTACCTGCACAAAACCCTCCCTCGCCACACTCATCATCATAGTTCTCACTTCTCAGCCAAGCTGGTGTCATTGTACCCCCTCCAAACATTCTGTAGTGCTGCAACTGAGCAACAATGAAACACAGATGGCAGTATCTTCTATGATGCAAGTAATATGCAAAAATAGCTATTAGTATGTAAATAAAAGATCACAATCACTATTTAGTCCAATTCTCAAACTTTCGCTCATCCTTACGGTTAGTACAGTTTGTTGGTACCATATCCACAATGCATTTTTCTGCTCTAATTTGTCCTTGCGACAACAACTGCTGTCAGTTTAATGTGATTTTCGTTTGTTAGACATTTAACTCTGGATTCATTTACTTTCTCATTCCACATGAATGTCATCACCTTGCTCTAAAGATGGGAACATATTTTCCTAGTATTCTAAGACGTGAACAGTGACTGAGTATCTCATTGGCAACCCATTTGGTAAATCATTAGTTTCTCACAACCAAATGAAATACTAACTATGGTTCAAAATCAAGTAATGGATTTTGAGGGAAACATTTTCATCTCTGAATGTTGCCTTTATGTACAAAGCAGCATAAATGTATGTATACAGTACCTACAGATCTACGAGAATTTTTATTGCAAACCTGTTCAAATAAAACAAAAGTTCGTAAGTTGATAGAACTGAATACTATTTGCTCCTGTATTTCACAAAACTGTCAATTTTTAAGCAAAGTGTTAGATTGTTGTAGTAGCTAGTTCATAGGTTCTTGACTATCCCTTGCACTAGCGCTGCAAATCAAATGTCTGTATTGAACACTTTGGCACATCGGGAAATCTCGAACCTATTCGAATGTAAGTACAATTTGCTAAGTGCTACCCTTTGGAATTCTTCAAAATAATTTTGTATGAAACCTCAATGACCAAAGTTTCATCTGCAAATGTAAGATGACCCATTAAAAAATATAAAACTACTGGATTCAGCAGTAGCAACAGTTTAATCTGCAAGTCTAAGGTGACACTGTACTTTTCAAATTATGTATCTGGGAAAAATCTTTGCCTTACAATCAGATAAATATGGTACATATCCAAGTCCCTTATGTACGCCTCCAATAGTCACACTTACAGAACCATTCCTCACTGGTTTTCCTGTCACATGAATCAGCTCTACATATACCTCTATGATTCATAATAATTAAGATTATCTATTTTATTATTTGTAACAACAATACCACTTAAATTCTCTGCTGTGAAACCCTATTTTTTATTTCATAAACTGATAGTTCTGGTTGGGCAACAGCACAAAATTGTACCAGAAAGGAGCACAAACTTGAGATTTTTTTATAGTGCATAAGCTCTGTATATAGCCCTTTACATACTTTTTATAAGTAAATTAAATCTGGAAAATTCTAATCCAGTATCAAGTACTTACCATTCCACCTCTCAGCTTCTGATTGTAGTAGTTTAATCAGACCTACAAAGAAAAATAATTGGTGAAACATTGCAAATAGAATCTTAGAACTGTTAATAAATTATCAAAAGACAGCTACTTTAGACATGAGGATAACTCCTTTATTCAGCTGCTTTTCCCACTATCTGCTGTCAAAGTATACCAACTGGTTTCATTTTCTCCACTTACTCCTCACAGGCCTTATTTTCTTCACATCTGTAACCTATATTAAATCTCTATTTCCTTTGTTGTTTATACCAACTTCTTTATCTTCACGAGCAAATCATCAACTACAGATGCTCAAGCATATATCTAAAGAGAAGTCTCCACCTATTCCTGGTAGTGGGTTTTGATACAGGTGGGGGAAGAGAAGAGCATTGTCTGGTGGAGAGTGCAGGAACTAGATAGCATCAGGACAAGACTGCCAGGTGCAGTGCTGTGAGGCTGTAGGGGAGGGGGTGGAGGGAATACGGAGCAAGGAGCAAGGAGCCAGAGGCCAGAGGCCAGAGGCCAGAGGCCAGAGGCAGAGCAGAGAGGGAGAAGAGCAGAGCAGAGAGGGAGAAGAGCAGAGCAGAGAGGGAGAAGAGCAGAGCAGAGAGGGAGAAGAGCAGAGAAGGGGAAGAGCAGAGAAGGGGAAGAGCAGAGAAGGGGAAGAGCAGAGAAGGGGAAGAGCAGAGAAGGGGAAGAGCAGAGAAGGGGAAGAGCAGAGAAGGGGAAGAGCAGAGAAGGGGAAGAGCAGAGAAGGGGAAGAGCAGAGAAGGGGAAGAGCAGAGAAGGGGAAGGGCAGAGAAGGGGAAGGGCAGAGAAGGGGAAAAAATGGTGGGTGCATTAGCAGAGAGCAGCGCACTATGAGATGACAGGACAGAGGTGCACAAACTATTGGGTGGAGTGTGTGGGAACAGTACATTAACTTCGGTTGATGCCAGGATAATTTCAGGAGCAGAGAATGTGTTGCAAGGTAAACTCCCATGTGTAGTTCAGAGAAGCTGATGGTGTTTGTGGTGGTGGTGGTGGTGATCCAGATGGCCCACAGTTGTGAAGTAGGCATTGAAATCGAGCATGTTATGCCAAAGGATGGTCCACTTTGCTCTTGCTTATACACTCCTGGAAATGGAAAAAAGAACACATTGACACCGGTGTGTCAGACCCACCATACTTGCTCCGGACACTGCGAGAGGGCTGTACAAGCAATGATCACACGCACGGCACAGCGGACACACCAGGAACCGCGGTGTTGGCCGTCGAATGGCGCTAGCTGCGCAGCATTTGTGCACCGCCGCCGTCAGTGTCAGCCAGTTTGCCGTGGCATACGGAGCTCCATCGCAGTCTTTAACACTGGTAGCATGCCACGACAGCGTGGACGTGAACCGTATGTGCAGTTGACGGACTTTGAGCGAGGGCGTATAGTGGGCATGCGGGAGGCCGGGTGGACGTACCGCCGAATTGCTCAACACGTGGGGCATGAGGTCTCCACAGTACATCGATGTTGTCGCCAGTGGTCGGCGAAGGTGCACGAACCCGTCGACCTGGGACCGGACCACAGCGACGCACGGATGCACGCCAAGACCGTAGGATCCTACGCAGTGCCGTAGGGGACCGCACCGACACTTCCCAGCAAATTAGGGACACTGTTGCTCCTGGGGTATCGGCGAGGACCATTCGCAACCGTCTCCATGAAGCTGGGCTACGGTCCCGCACACCGTTAGGCCGTCTTACGCTCACGCCCCAACATCGTGCAGCCCGCCTCCAGTGGTGTCGCGACAGGTGTGAATGGAGGGACGAATGGAAATGTGTCATCTTCAGCGATGAGAGTCGCTTCTGCCTTGGTGCCAATGATGGTCGTATGCGTGTTTGGCGCCGTGCAGGTGAGCGCCACAATCAGGACTGCATACGACCGAGGCACACAGGGCCAACACCCGGCATCATGGTGTGGGGAGCGATCTCCTACACTGGCCGTACACCACTGGTGATCGTCGAGGGGACACTGAATAGTGCACGGTACATCCAAACCGTCATCGAACCCATCGTTCTACCATTCCTAGACCGGCAAGGGAACTTGCTGTTCCAACAGGACAATGCACGTCCGCATGTATCCCGTGCCACCCAACGTGCTCTAGAAGGTGTAAGTCTACTACCCTGGCCAGCAAGATCTCCGGATCTGTCCCCCATTGAGCATGTTTGGGACTGGATGAAGTGTCGTCTCACGCGGTCTGCACGTCCAGCACGAACGCTGGTCCAACTGAGGTGCCAGGTGGAAATGGCATGGCAAGCCGTTCCACAGGACTACATCCAGCATCTCTACGATCGTCTCCATGGGAGAATAGCAGCCTGCATTGCTGCGAAAGGTGGATATACACTGTACTAGTCCTGACATTGTGCATGCTCTGTTGCCTGTGTCTATGTGCCTGTGGTTCTGTCAGTGTGATCATGTGATGTATCTGACCCCAGGAATGTGTCAATAAAGTTTCCCCCTCCTGGGACAATGAATTCACGGTGTTCTTATTTCAATTTCCAGGAGTGTATTTCTTTCCCACTGACATTACTTTCGTTTTGGAGATGCTAATCTTCATACCATAGTCCTTACATTTCTGATCTAGCTCTGAAATATTACTTTGCAAACTTTCAATCGAATCTGCCATCACAACTAAGTCATCCGCATATGCAAGACTGCTTATTTTGTGTTCACATATCTTAATCTCACCCATCCAGTCTATTGTTTTCAACATATGATCCATAAATAATATGAACAACAGTGGAGACAGGTTGCAGCCTTGTCTTACCCCTGAAACTACTCTGAACCATGAACTCAATTTACCGTCAACTCTAACTGCTGCATGACTATCCATGTAAAGACCTTTAATTGCTTGCAAAAGTTTGCCTCCTATTCCCTAATCTTGTAGAACAGACAATAACTTCCTCTTAGAAACCCGGTCAGGAGTGTAGTTTGGCAATGGCCATTCAGCCTGGTGGTCAGCCTGTCAGAAGTCATGCCAATATAAAAAGCTGTGTAATGATTGCATTAGAGCTGACATATGACACGGCTGCTTTCACAGATGGCCTGGCCTCTTGTGGTACAGGATAAGCCTGTGACAGGACTGGAATAGGAAGTGCTGGGTGGGTGGGTGGAACAGGAAGATCTTGCACTTGGATCTCCCGCAGGGATATGATTCTGGTGACAAGGGGTTGGGACTGGGAGTGGTGTAGGGATAGACTAGGGTGTTGAGGTGGTTAGGCGGGCGATGGAACACCACTATAAGGAGGGCAGGGACGGGTCTTGAATATACTGTCTCTCACAGAAGGGCACAATGATAGATAACAGGTTAACAAAAAAAATTTTTTGACATTATTTTTACTCTGATAGCTGATCTTTATAGATTTTTATGAGCTGAATCCAAACCTAGCCTTAGTTTTTTTGTATCATCCATAGTTTTCAAGCAATGTGCTTTTTATTATAAAGTCATACGGTAAATGGGGAAATTAATGAAACACTTTGTTACAATATAAGCATGGTTTGTATTTACAGTAAGCTACTTAAAACAATGATTTATGTTAATAATGGTTTCACTTGTCACCTGGAATTGGTTTGTATTTTCTTTCTCTTTTCTCTTTGTAGCTTCTTGTGTAGCTTTTTCTACGATTAGTTGCTTGCTGAACTTTGTGAAGTGACCAACAGTAGTCCCCCATCATGTTGGTGTTCCAGCAGCCTTGGTAGTGTTTTTCCACCACAAGTTTTGGATGGATCAATAAACAGCCTCCAGTCTTCCTATCTGTATTCAATACCAAACTCATTCATCAGACCAGGAATGTCTGAGCAGTACACTAAACCACCTTCTTGTTGAAAAAACTTGGAAAATTGCTGCTCTCTCTTTCAATACACGTATATGCTGGTTCCAACTGCCAATAAGTTCTTTTCTTTTAATCTAGAGCCAAGCAATTCAGCTTTTTCTTTCGTTAAGCCCAGATCCCTAACCAATTCGTTAAGCTCAGTCTGAGTTAACAATTTGGGCTCTAGACTTTCTGTGTTACAATGGAATTCATAATCATCTGGTTCATCTAAATCAGATTTTACATCAGAAAATACATCTGTTGGAACAGAATTTAAATCATCTGGTGGTTCAGGAACCGGCAAATTTACACCATGCTCTACTGGTTGGATGGCAGTCTGAGGGTTAGCGTAGCTTATCACCTTCTTGTTTTTCGAATTATGACCAGTAATATCAACACTGAAAAAATAGCAATCATCAGAATTATTTCTTGGTGCCCTCCACATCACAGGAACAGCAAATCTAATGGTTTTTTCTCCTTTTTGTACCAGTTTCCCAAATCTTCAACACACACATAGCATACCTCATGCGGCACCCAAGATTTATCTTGATCACCAAGTTTAGATCCAAAGTATGATAGATAAACTTTTTTCGCGAAGTCTGTAATGTTTCTTTGGTGTTTTTAACACAAATTCATCACAAATATAAGAAAAGCTGTCAGCAGAGTTTTTACAACAACAATTAGACATTGTACAGCAAGCAAGATGGTGTCACGTGTAGATGTGGTTGTAAATTGTTCTGTAGAAATCGGAAATACATTTAATCTCTCTTGTTGCAACAAAAGTGTTGACATAGGTATCAGATTGTGTGCAGTAACACATGTATGGGCTCACATTTCGTGTTTGGCGAGCCTAGGCACGATAAATGAAGCCTGTGGCTGTGGCATGGAAACATGTGACCTTCAAGAAACTGCCTCTCTTGGATGCCGATGCATTTCAACAGGAACTTACTGTAGGAAAAAGATTTGTTCGCAATTTGGAGATAGTCATAAAATCTCTCACAGTGAAAATATCTAGTGACGGTACCGGGAGTGAAAATAAGAAGTGTTGCATTGTGCCGAAAATACCTTCACACGTGAAACACTTCCAGCAAGTGTTTACAACAGCTGTGTCTACCAAAAACAGCTCTGAAGTGATTTCAGATGACAAATGTACCTGTACGATAATTCAAACATTGCAAAAACCAGGTTATTCTTTAGATACTGTGAATATTCCCATGAAAGTGCTGCAAGTACAAAGAAATTATACAAAATTGAATAACAAGGATGGTATGTTTCCCCGTGGCAACATGAAGTGTCGTGACATAAGTTATAAAGACAGAAAATTGCTAGTTTTAGCTGATAGCCATGGTTGAAATATTTCAAAGACACTTAGTGAAATGAACATTAACATAACATCTTTCGTAAAACCAGGTGCACCTATGTATGAAGTAATAGAGGACTGCAGTAAACTATCGGAGACACACACACAAAAAATGTTGTTGTCTTAATAGGAGGTTCTAATGATGTGTACCACAATAATGCAAGACAGGCTGTCAGAGAAACAGAGAAAACCCTAAACAATTTACGAAATGTAAAGATGAGCCTCTCGACATACCAACAAGATATGATTTAATTCCTACATCGTGTGTCAACACAGAAATCGAAAACACCAATAGGAAACTACAGAAAATTGCTAAAGCATTTCCTAATGCATCTTTTCTCGAATGTCATTCTCATGAAAGGGATCATTATACTAGGCATGGCACGCACTTAAACAACAAGGGAGAGTTATTTATGTGTCATCAAATTAGTAACGTAACTAAGGGAAACAAGTCACAGACTGCCCTAGAAATGGGAATACAAGGACATCCAGGTGCTGAAAATGTAAAGAAGAAAAATAACTTGTCAGTTGGTGTACAAATAGAAACGAAAGGTCCATCTAAAACACTCTCCTATGCTGACGTTGTGATCTCACCTGGAAGATTAACATCATCTGAATAAGAAGTTACATCTACAGGAAAAATAGAAATTCCACATGCAACAAATGGGAAGAAATCTTCAGCAAGCAATCCAAATAAAAATTGTTGGGCAGAAGAAATGCTGAGCCTCCTTCACATCTCAATGATTTTTTTGTGTGTGGGCCTGAAGAAAAAGAAGGGACAACACTAGGTAGTGTCAAGTGTCTCCTCCCTGACTCCAGTGGATTCTCAGTCAGGTAACATCATCACTATTAGAATAAAAAAGCAAGAGGAAGGCATCTCTTTCTTCTATCAAAATATAATAGGCCTCTTAAACAAAAGAGATCAACTTCTTATTAACATTAATGAAAAGGATTGTATAAATAAACGTTAATGAAAAGGATTGTATACATAATGCTCAGATTTTGCACTTAACTGAGCACCATGTTACTGATAAATGTGCCTTGCCATCTACAGTAAGTTATAGTTTAGTAATATACTACTGTAGGGAAAGTAAAGACAAAGGTGCAGTAGCAATTTATGTTAAGGATAGTGTAGCATGCAAAGCTATAGATATTAGAAAATATTATGTGGAACAACAATTTGAGGCATGTGCAACAGAAATAATAACTACATTCTACGTAATAATATTGTCGGCTGTCTACAGGGCACCTTCAGGTGACATAAAAACTTTTCTACATATAATTGAACTCCTGCTGTAAGGGTTACTTGCAAAATCAAAGGATATTATAGTTTTAAGTGATTTCAATATAAACTTTATGACATAAAATAAGTAATAAACTTCCCAACAAGAAGTACATCCAAGTCACAAACTATGATAGATAACATTTTTTTAGATGTAAGTAGACATCAGAATTATACTGTCAGGCAGGTTGTAAGTGGGCTATCAGATCATGATGGACAAATTCTCACTCTTTATTATGTTAATCTGTTCAAAAAACGATTTCCTCAATGGAAATTCGTAAGAGTAAATGAACAAAGAGGCAAAAGAAACTTTCAACCATAGATTGCAGCAAATGGATTGGTGTTAAGTATGTAGCCTTGATAATGTTGACACTAAATTTAACTGTTTTATAAATGAATTCTGTGCTCTTTTTGAAAAAATATTTCCAAAGAAATGGGTTAGAAACAGTGCTTTAAATTATGTACGTAGGTGTTGGATTACAAAAGGTATAAAACAGTCATGTAAAACCAAAAGGGAAACTTATGCTGCAATAAGATTATCTTCAGATGTAGAAAAATGGGAGCACTATAGATTATACTGTAAAATTTTGAAGAAACTAATACAGAAATCAAAAGCCCTTTATTATGAGAAGAAAATAGATAATTCTACTAATAAAATAAAAACAATTTGGAGCACTGCAAAAAAAGAAACAGGAAGGGATACAACAAGCAAAGAAGATGTAAACAAAATCAGATATGAAGGTGCCCTAATAGATAACCCCAAAAGTGTGGCTGAGATTTTTAATAAACACATCCTGTCAGCAACTCAACAGATTGGTTCCAAGCCCAATGTTGATGAAGTCATATCTCTTTGTCAAGCTGTAAACGCAAACACAATTTCAGAAATGCACCTAAATCCTGTCACTGTATATGAAATTCAAAAAATCATCATGTCTCTAAAAACTAAGAACTCTGCAGAGGTTGATAATATTTCTAGTAATTTATTGAAATATTCTTGTGTGTGGATAAGGGACATTCTCTGTCATATTTTCAATGCTTCCCTTCAGAAAGGTGTTGTTCTCAGTACACTTAAGAATGCCATTGTGAAGCCCCTGTACAAAAAGGGTGATAAAACTGAACTAACTATCAACCTCTCTCTTTGCTGACACCTTTCTCTAAAATTCTAGAGAAGCTAACACGTGTAAGAATTACTGATCATCTCATGAAGAATGGAACTCTCAGAAAGAGCCAATTTGGTTTTCAAAAGGGCCATTCAACAGAAGACTCAATCTATGAGCTTGCAAATGAAGCCCTAGAAACCCTCAATGAAAAAATGCTAGCACGTGGTGTCTTCTGTGATTTGTCCAAAGAGTTTGACTGTGTTGATCACCAGATTCTCTTGCAAAAAGCAAAATTAGTAGGAATAAGTGGTGTTGCTGGCGATTGGCTACAGTCGTATCTCCAAGACAGAAAACAAAAAGTTGTCTTGAATAGCTCAGGTGGAGTATGTGGTGCTTCCTCACATTCTGAATGGAGTTCCATTACATGTGGGGTGCCTCAGGGCTCAATTCTTGGGCCACTATTATTCCTGATTTTTATAAATGATCTACCATCATGTACAAGTCTGCCATGTAAATTTACATTATTTGCTGATGATACTACAATTTTTATGAGCAGTAGAACAGATAGTAATCTTGAGGAATCCATTAATCACATACTCTCAGATGTGGTTAATTGGTTCAAGGTGAATGGTCTCTCATTAAATTCCAGTAAGACCAGCTTTATTCAGTTCTGTACAAAAACAGAAAACGAGAGACAGATAAGTGTGACATGTGGCAATCAGCCAATAGAAAGAATGGAAACAACAAAATTTCTTCGAGTGCACATGGACAAGAAAATGAACTGGTCTGCACATATTATAGATCTCTGTAAGAGGCTTAGCTCTGCAAAGTATGCTTTACGGTTTGTCACTAGATGTGTTGAACCACACACTGCAAAAGTGGCTTACTATGGCTATTTTCACTCACTCGAATATGGCATAATTTTTTGGGGCAACCAGCCATTAGCAAGGAAAGTGTTCAATGCTCAGAAGCAAGCTTTAAGAGTTATATGTGGATTGCGCCCATGAGACTCGTGTAGAAATAGCTTTTGAAAACTTAAAATATACAAAACTACATGCCAACATATTTTTTCTCTAATGTGTTTTGTCTGTAAAAATATACAGATATTTCAATCAAACAGTAATTATCATGAGCATAGCACAAGGAGGATGAATGAAATACACAGTGAACATAGAAATTTTAGCTTGGCGCAAAAGGGCGTCCCCTACACTGGAACAAAACTCTTCAATGCTCTTCCTCCTGAAATAAAGACCGAGATTCATAACAAGAGTAAGTTTACGAAAGTACTAAAAATATTTCTGCTAGAGAAAGCTTTTTACAGTCTTGATGAACTTTTAAATAAATAAATTGTAAAATTTTAATATTATATAACATAGTTTGACATAACGCCACTAAGAATATTATTTAACTTGAGTTCTGACGATTCTAAGAAAATATGTATCGTCTTTTCTGTATTGCTGCTCAAAGAATTTACTGTATAAATTTTTTTATAACTATGTACTCAAATGTCTATATATGCTATAAGATTATCACATTGTATTTGTAAAAACTGACTCGTTCCACGTTCTTGTGAACCCAACACAGTTGGAACTATAGAACACGAAATAAAATCAAACAAACAAACAAACATGTACAGGAAAGAGGAAAGTGAGGTTAGGCTGACAAACAAAACACCATCTGTTAACACAAAAATAGAATCGACCTTTTTTGCCAGCAAATGTTTTTCAGCAGCGCTACCAACGTCATCTACATTCATTCCACTTCCTTTAAAATTATTTAAACTATATAAAAGCTGTTAAATTCTTTAAAAATCACTTAATTTAATGAATTTAACTGTAAAATATGAAGAAATGGCAGGTGATACAGTTTTTTAAGTATCATATTTCGGTTTCCCACCTTAAAAAATGTAAGAATAAGGTATTTTCAGCCCAAACCATGGTGGTATAGGTGATGCAGTGGGCAGTCTTTTGTAACTGTTTCTTTAGCGTAGTGGGAGAGTTGGCGGTGTGTGTTAAGACATGGCAAGGAGAATTTGTTTGCAGACTAGGTTTAGGGTTAGTGCCTGTCTGTGAAGGCTTCGTGAAAGCTTCAGCATTCTGTACAAGTATGTTCTTGTCACTGCAGATATGCTATCCCCGTTTGGTCAGTGTGGATGGGAGGGATTCCTTGGTATGGAAGAAATGGCACTTCTCAAAATGCAGTTATGTTGGTGGGTTTAATGTAGACAGAGGTGTGGATGGAGCCAGCAGAAAGGAGGTGGTCTATGCCCAAGAAGGCGGCACAGTGGGTTGAGGACCAGGTGAGAGGATGGTTTTTTTTTTTGGTTGGGTTTAAGGGCGCTCAACTGCTGAGGTCATTAGCGCTCAGTCACTGTTGTTAGAGCACATGGAATCTGGTAAAACTCAAGGGGATGGAGGGGACACCAGAAGGACCCGACAAAGATGCAGACAAAATAAGTAAAAAGATTAAATGTCTTTGGACAAGCCAGTTAAAGTTATAAAACGCAGAATACGAGCAGCTGCTCGAGCGTCATCAGCTAAAACATCCGGTAAAGTAGATGGCAGGGACAGGACAACACGAAATTGACTAAAACGGGGACACGACAATAAAACATGGCGCACTGTTAATGCCTGACCACAAGGGCACTGCGGGGCTGGGTCACCGGAGAGCAGGTAGCGGTGGCTAAACCGGCAATGCCCAATCCGCAACCTGGTCAGAAGGACCTCCTCGCGCCGAGATGGTCGGGAGGATGTTGTCCAAGCAGTTGGTAGCGGTTTTACTGCCCGGAGCTTGTTTCCTTGGAGGGATGACCAAGCATCCCACCACAACGACACAAGCCTCTTACAGACATCCCCATGAACGTCGGATGACGGGACACAATGGGAGGCTGGCCAAGGCAGGAGGACTGCAGCCTTGGCTGCAGCATCCGCAGCCTCATTCCCTGGCACTCCCACATGTCCGGGAACCCACAGAAAGCTGACAGAACCACCGTTATCAGCGAAAGAATGGAGGGACTGCTGTATCCGTTGAATCAAGGGATGGACCGGATAGGGAGCTCCAAGGCTCTGAAGAGCACTGAGTGAGTCAGAGCAGAGTACATATGATGAATGGTGGTGGCGGCGGGCATACTGAACGGCCTGATGGAGAGCAAAAAGCTCGGCCGTAAAGCTGGAACATTGGTCGAGGAGCCGGTATTTAAATGTGGCGGCCCCGACGACAAAGGCACAGCCGACACCATCGTCAGTTTTGGAGCCATCGGTGTAAATAAAGGTATGACCGGCAAGTCGAGCACGAAGTTCGGCAAACCGTGAGCAATACATTGCAGCCGGAGTACCATCCTTCGGGAGTGAGCTGAGGTCGAGATACATATGAACCGGAGCCTGGAGCCAAGGTGGTGTCGGGCTCTCACCCTCTCTGAAGGTGGTAGGGAGGGCAAAATCCAATTGTCGAAGCAGGCGACGGAAGCGGACTCCGGGGGGCAGCAGGGCAGACACATACAACCCGTACTGACGGTCGAGAGAATCGGCGAAGAAGGACTTGTAAGAGGGGTGGTCGGGCATAGACGACAGCCGGCAGGCATACCGACACAGCAGTACGTCGCGCCGGTAGGTCAATGGTAACTCGGCAGCTTCAGCATAAAGACTCTCGACAGGACTAGTGTAGAAGGCCCCGGTCGCAAGACGTATCCCCCGATGGTGGATGGAGTTGAGCCGGCGTAAGAGGGACGGCCGAGCGGACGAGTAGACGAAGCTCCCATAATCCAGCTTCGATCGGACTATGGACCGATACAAGCGAAGCAGGACAGTGCGATCCGCTCCCCAAGATGAACCGCTAAGAACTCTGAGGACATTAAGGGAACGTGTACAACGGGCTGCCAAATAAGAGACATGTGGAGACCAACACAGTTTCCTGTCCAACGTGAGCCCTAGAAACTTAGTTGTGTCCACGAAGGGGAGAACAACGGGACCGAGATGTAAGGATGGCGGAAGGAACGCTTTATATCGCCAAAAGTTGAGACAAACCGTCTTTTCTTCAGAGAACCGGAAGCCATTTGCCACGCTCCATGAGTAGAGGCTGTCTAGACAACGCTGAAGGCAGCACTCCAGGAGGCATGTTCTCTGGGCACTGCAGTAGATCGCGAAGTCATCGACAAAGAGAGAGCCTGAGACATTAGGTGGAATGCAATCCATAATTGGATTGATCGCGATGGCAAAAAAGGGCTACGCTCAAGACGTAGCCCTGAGGCACTCCGTTCTCCTGGAGGAAGACGTCGGACAATACGGAGCCCACACGTACCCTAAACTTTCGATCCGTTAAAAAGGAATCAATAAAAAGGGGCAGGCGACCGCGTAGGACCCACCTGTGCATAGTGCGGAGGATACCTCCTCGCCAACAGGTGTCATAAGCCTTCTCCAAGTCGAAGAACACGGCTACCGTTTGGCGCCTTCGCAAAAAGTTGTTCATGATGAATGTCGACAAGGTCACGAGGTGGTCAACAGCGGAGCGGCGGCGACGAAAGCCGCATTGGACATTAGTAAATAGCCGTCGAGATTCAAGAATCCAGACTAACCGAGCATTAACCATGCGCTCCATCACCTTACAGACACAGCTTGTAAGAGAAATGGGGCGGTAACTAGAAGGAAGGTGTCTATCCTTCCCGGGTTTGGGTATAGGAACAACAACGGCGTCACGCAAACGCATGGGGACTTGACCTTCGGTCCAGACGCGATTGTAGGTACGGAGAAGGAAGCTTTTGCCCGCCGGAGAAAGGTGTGCCAGCATCTGAACGTGAATGGCATCCGGCCCCGGAGCAGAGGACCGGGACAGTGCAAGCGCACGTTCGAGTTCCCGCATAGTAAAGGGGGCATTATAGGTTTCCAGATTCAGCGAGTGGAAGGAAAGTCGCCGAGCCTCTTCTGCCTCTTTCCTGGGAAGGAAGGCAGGATGGTAATGGGCGGAGCTTGAAACCTCCTTGAAAAAGCGGCCAAAGGCGTTGGAGACAGCCACCGGATCAACAAGGACTGCATTACCTGAGGTCAGGCCAGGTACCGAGGAGTGGGCCTTAATGCCCGACAGCCGGCGCAGGCTACCCCAAACGACAGAAGAGGGAGTAAAACTGTTAAAGGAGCCGGTGAAAGAGGCCCAACAAGCTTTTTTGCTGTCTTTGATGACTCTACGGCATTGCGCTCGGAGTCGTTTGTATTCAATACAATTCGCCAACGTAGGATGGCGGCGAAAGGTGCGTAAAGCACGTCGTCGAGCACGGATAGCGTCCCTACAAGCCTCGTTCCACCAGGGGACGGAAACGCGACGTGAAGAAGTAGTACGAGGAATGGAACGTTCGGCAGCATGGATGATAACAGCCGTGAGGTATTCGACCTGACTGTCACAACTGGGAAAATCGTGGTCCGGAAAGGTCGCCAGGGATGAGTAAAGTCCCCAGTCAGCTTTCAGTATGTTCCAGCTCGAAGGACGTGGGGATGGGGTGTGGTGCAGGAGACGAACGACACAGGGGAAGTGGTCGCTCGAATAGGTGTCAGAAAGGACATACCACTCGAACCGACGGGCAAGAGTGGTAGAACATATCGAGAGGTCCAAGTGGGAGTAGGTATGAGTGGAGTCCGAGAGGAAAGTCGGGGCGCCGGTATTGAGGCAGACAAGATTGAGATGGTTGAAGACATCTGCCAAAAGTGAGCCTCTTGGACAGGATGCAGGAGAGCCCCAAAGGGGATGATGGGCATTGAAGTCGCCAAACAATAAAAACGGCGGGGGAAGCTGAACGATCAGGTGCATCATGTCAGCCCGACTAACAGCAGACGACGGTGGAGTGTAGATGGTACAAACTGAAAAAGTAAAAGCAGAAAGAGTAATGCGGACAGCTATTGCTTGGAGTGGGGTGGTCAATGGGATGGGATGGTAATAGACGTCGTCCCGAATGAGCAACATGACCCCACCATGAGCTGGGACACCGTCCACAGGGGTGAGGTCATACCGCTCCGAGGTATAGTGGGTAAAGGCAATACGGTCAGTCGGGCGCAACTTGGTTTCCTGGAGTCCAAGGACGAGCGGACAGTGCAGGCGGAGGAGCAGTTGTAATTCCTCCCGATGAGATCGAATACCTCTTATGTTCCAATGAAACAACGCCATCGCTAGTCAAAAAGTTGGGGGAACGAGACGGGGGAAGAGCTGGTCACCTCGACGGCCGCGGAGGGCCAGGTTGCGAGGGAACAACGCTACAACCGACGGGAGGCGGATCCGGTTCCATCGACTGGTCGCCAGCTGCGGCCGCTGTCCCTGGTTGTGCAGGAGGGGCAGCACCATTTGCCGACGAAAGGCCAGCTGAGCGCCTGGCAGCAGAGCGTCCCGGCGAAACTGAGGACGGCCGGGAGCGGCGACTCACGGATGGAGCGTCAGTCGAAACGCGCCGGGGTGGAGAGGGGGATAGAGACTTCTTCTTGGAGGCCTTCTTGGAAGGCCGAGGAGGCACAGGGATGGTGGGCTGGACCCGAAGAAGGTCCTCACGCGCGGGGTCCGTTTTGGAACGCCGGACCTCGGAAGCCAGGGTCCGGAACGTTTCCCCGATGGACGCCTGAGAAGAGGATCACTACTCAGGTGGCATGTGGGGAGAAGGAGGAGGAAGGGTGGCCCCTGGGGCAGAGGGGGTGGGGGCCACGGGGGGAGGAGGATTTGGAAGGGAGGGATTTGGGAGGCGGAGGCAGAGCCCCCTGATGGGCGGAGGGGGGACAGGAGAGGGGTGAGGATACCGCGGAAGGAGTGGACACAACTGAGGCAAATGAAGTGGTCAATGGCACGGGATGGAGGCGGTCGTACTTCTTCCTGGCCTCAGAATAAGACAGCCGATCCAAAGTTTTGATTTCTTGTATCTTCTTCTCCTTCTGATATGCGGGGCAGTCTGAGGATCTAGGCGAGTGGACGCCAGGACAATTAACGCACCGAGGTGGTGGGGTGCATGTATGTTCCTCACGAAGAGGACGTCCACAATCGCCACAGAGGGGCTCAGCCTCACACCGTGACGACATATGCCCAAAGCGCAAACACCTAAAACAGCGCATAGGAGGCGGAACGTAGGGTCGCACGTCACACCGGTAGCACATCACCTTTACCTTCTCCGGGAGAACGTCCCCCTCGAAGGCGAGGATAAAGGCCCCAGTGTCGATGCGACGGTCTTTGGGGCCGCGCTGGACTCGCCGGACGAAATGCACGCCTCGGCGCTCCAGGTTGGCCCTGAGCTCCTCATCAGATTGTAGCAGGAGGTCACGATGAAAAATAACCCCCTGCGTCCTATTGAGTGCCAGATGTGGGACAATGGAGACTGGGATGTCCCCTAGGCAGTCGCACGCCTGGAGCGCCGCCAACTGTGTGGCGGACGTGGTCTTGATAAGAACGGACCCTGAACGCATCTTGCTGAGAGCCTCGATTTCCCCGAAGATGTCCTCAATGTGCTGAACAAAGAACATGGGCTTGGAGGTGGCGAATGTCCCCCCATCGGTTCGAGACCAGACCAAATAGCGGGGGAAGTACTTCGCTCCAAGCCGGCGGGCCTGTCCCTCCTCCCATGGAGTGGCCAAGGGGGAAGGGGCAGGAGAACCAGAACTAGAAACGGTACCTTTTCTTTTGAAAGACTCGGCCGCAGAGCGACCCGATACGTGGTGACGTTTCATCTGCGAAACGTCCGCCCCGATACCACCCACTCCGACCAGGGGCTCTCCCCACTGGCGCCACACAGCCGCAGCAAGGGCCACCTGGCAGGATGACCATTGCCGGGAGTCCTGATGCCCCAAGGAGACGGGCATCTACTCCTTGGCCGACGTGGGGAGGGTGCAGCTCAGGTATCGGCAGTATGATCCCTGTGTTGTCAGGGGGCTACAACCTAGAGGGTACATGACGACCCCACCACAACGGGCTGGCTACCGTGCTGGATTTCTGGTGCCATGGAAAGTCCATCATGATCGCTGGTGCAGATGGAGACGCACTATGGGCGTAACTGGGACAACCCAAAAGGCGTTTAGGCCCAATTTGAGTAATAGTGGGTATGGTTACAACGCCGGTGCAATGCTGAGTGCCAAGGTCTGAGTGCACTTAGGACCAGTGGTACACCACGTAAGGTGTCCTTCCCCAAAAGGCTCGTACTTCTGTAGAAATTTAGAAAAATGGAGGTCAAACCCCAAGGGGGACCATCACATGGAAGGCCGAAACGGTTGAAACTCCTTTTAGTCGCCTCGTACGACAGGCAGGAATACCTCGGGCCTATTCTTACCCCGGACCCGCAGGGGGGAGGTGAGAGGATGGGAGAGGTGGTGTTGAGGTTGTGCAGGAATGAGGACAGAGTGTCATGACCCTCAACCCAGATCATGAAGATATCATCAACAGCTAACCAGACTGGGGGTGTGGTAGGCTAGGAAGGTTTCCACTAAATGGTCCATGAACAGGTTGGATTACGTGGGTGCCATAGATTTGTTTGTGTACCTTTCTTTCAAAGCAGAAGTAGTTGTGTGTTAGGATAAAATTATAACGTGTGTGGGGAATGACGTAGTGGGTTTGGAGTCTGAAGGATGTTGGAAGGGATAGTGTCCAATTGTAGCAAGACCATGGGCATGAGCTATTTTGATGTATAGGGACGTGGTGTCAACAGCAACAAGCAGGGATCCGGGAGGTAAAGGTTGGAGGATGATGGACAGTCGGTGAAGGAAATGGTTGTTATCTTTGACATGGAAGCTAGATTTCAGGCAACTCTTAGAAGGTGTTGGTCAGTCACAGCCGAAATTCTTTCGGCATGGGCACAATAACCAGCTACAATGGGACATCCGGGATTGTTGAGTATGTGGATTATAGGAGGCATGTAGAAGGGAAAGTATGCAGGGTGACATAGGCGTGAGGAGGTAAATGGATACAGGGGAAAGGTTCTGGGAAGAGCCTAAGGCTTTAAATAGGGATTGATGGTTATGTTGGACTTCTGCGATGGAACCACTCTGGCAGAGTTTGTAGGTGAAAAGTCAGACAAATGGCAGTGGCCTTCCACCAGGAAATCACTGATTTACTTCTGCCCCACTCCGGATTGCTGCTTTAGAGTTCAATGCAACAGCTGTATTCTGGCTGTAGTGGTCAGGGATGGCAGCCGTGTGTGTGTGTGTGTGTGTGTGTGTGTGTGTGTGTGTGTGTGTGTGTGTTCCAAAAAGAATGACCTAATTTTAACTTGTAATAATATTGAGACAAATGTCACTAGGTAACTGAAAAAGCGCTAGATGTAATCAGCATGGCCAGCCACACATTCCTGAACAATCAGTGGAACAAATCCGACGAGCATTTGAGCGGAGCCCCCTCCCCCCCCCCACCCCCCCCACCCCCAAGTCTACGCATCGTGACTGACAATTTCATCTAAAAGCAAGCTGGGGCACCACCGCATTGGCACAACAATGCACACAGTTTTCTCAATGCCAATGTGCCTAACGTTGGATGGAGCGTACAGAACCGTGAGACCAGGTTTTACACTCTTGGCCTCCTAGGTCCCCTGACTTAACACCATGTGATTTCTTCACTACACAAAGGAAAAAACTAATCAGGTAGCAGAGTATTTGTGGAGTGCACATTGGGGTGTTTTAGCCTAGGGGACAGTTTGATGTCCTCTTGACCGATGCACATGAGTCGAAATTCTGAGAGTAAAATCAGATCATGTACAATGTAAACACACTTCAAATGTCAATTTTTATAGTAAATTGCCAAAGAATTTATATCAAAGATCATGAATTTACCACACTCCAGGAAAGCTGCTGCACTCAAATTATATTTTGAACTGAGGGCTGGATGAAACCTGAAATACAAGGTCAAAACTGAATCTGACTGAAGTTATCTGGACACAAGTAACGGGCCTAAGTGAACTCAAGTTAATCATCAGATGTTTTTACCAGCCGATGCTTACAAATCAACCTGACCTTATTGACAATGTCATTACAGAGAGAGGGGTTAGTGACAATGATATCATAGCGATGATGGCTACTGAAGTTAATAAATCTATCAAGTAGGCTATGAGAGTTTTTATGCTGGGAACAGTAGACAAGCACTTGTTAGCATCCTACATAAGACAACATATGGAGATCATTTAGTTCCCCTATGATGGACATACAAGAATTACGAGCAAAGTTTAAACTATTGGTAAATCACATTCTGTAGAACCATGTGCTGAATAAGTGGATTAAGGATGGAAAAGGCCTACTAAGTGATTTAATAACAAAATTCAGAAAATGCTGAAGAAACAGAAATTTTAAGCATGGACTGTTGCAAAAAAGAATGTGGAAATTTTGACAAGCAAATGTTGGCAGAAATTTATGTGCTTATAAAAAGATCATTGTGCAAAGCGTATGACACCTTCCACTGTCATACCTTAATGAAAAATCTTGCCAAGAGCCTGAGAAAAATCTGGATCTATGCAAAATCTCTAAATGGGTCAAAGGCTTCTATCCAGTCACAAATCAGTCTGGTATGTCAATAGAAGACAGAAAAAGGAAAGCTCACATTTTAAATTTTGCATTTAAAAAACTCAAAGCACCATACAGACATACCATTGTTTGACTGTCACGCAGGCTCCAATATGGAGGAGGACTTAGAAATATGTATCCCTGGCATTGAGAAGCAACTCATAGTTGAAGACAAGTAAGTCACCAAGTGCAGATGGAGCCCCAACTCAGTTTTAAAAAGTACCCATCAGCACTGGCCCCTTACTTAGCTTGCATTCATTGTAAATCTCTAGCCCATCACAAAGTCCCAAGCTACAGGAAGAAAAGCACAGGTGATACCTGTATACAAGAAGGGCAAAAGGATTGACCACAAAATTACAGACTAATATCCTTAACATCAGTTTGCTGTAGAATTCTTGAGGATATTCTAAGTTCAAATATAAAGAAAAATCCTTGGGACAGAAAGGTTCTGTACACAAATCAGCAAGGATTTACAAGGCACTGCTCATGCACAACTCAGCTTCCCTTTTACTCACACAACACCCTGTGAGCCATGGATGAAGTGAAACAGGCAGATTACATATTGTTAGATTTCCAGTAAGCATTTCACCACATTGCATTACACGCTGTTGAAGACCTGAGCATATGGAGCACGTTCAGTGATATGTGAGCGGTTTGAAGACTCCTTAAGTAATAGAATCCAATACGTCATCTTGAATGGTGAGTGTTTATCTGACACAAGGGTATAGTCAGGGGCGCCCTAAGAAAGTGTGATATGACTGCCCTTGTTCTCTATACACATAAATGATCTGATGAGCAGGATGAGCAGCAATAAGTGACTGTCGATGACACTGTAGTGTGTGGTAAAGTGCCATCACTGAGTGACTACAGGGGATACAAGATGACTTAGAATTTCTACTTTGTGTGATGAATGGCAGCTTGCTCTAAATGGACAAGAATGTGAGCTAGTGCATGTGAGTAGGAAAAGCAATTCTTTTTAAATTTGAATATAGTGTTTGTAGTGTGTTGCTTAACTCAATCATCACATCAGTTATGTATCTAGGTGCAATGTGCAAAGCGATACTAAATGGAGCACGCATGTAAGAACAGTAGTAGGGAGGCAAATAGTCGAGCATGTAAGAACAGTAGTAGGGAGGCAAATAATCAACTTTGTGTTACTGGAATTATTTTAGGGAAGTGTACCTCATCTACAAAGGAGATCATATATAGAACACTACTGTGGCCCTTCCTCGAGTACTGTTCCAAGTGCCTCAGATTCCCATCAGGTCACATTAAAGGAAGTCAACAAAGCAATTCAGATGCGTGCAGCTACATTTCTTACCTGCAGGTTTAATCAACAAGGGAATTTTATGGAGATGCTTTGTCAATGCAGATGGGAATGTGATGGAAGGAAAATGATATTCTTTCTGCAAAACACTGAGAAAACTTGGGAATTGCACAAAAATTTCCCTGCTGCCAACATACGTGTTGACAAGAGAAGAGCAATTGGGGCTAATACGGAGCCATACTGACAATCGTTTACACTATTTATGAGAGGAACAGAAAAGGGAATGACTATAGCCCAATTAAAATTACTTGATACTTGACACTTCACGCATTGGAACTGGTCTCCCCCAACCAGGACACTTAACATCACATTTAAACCATTTGTCATTACTAAACTGCCAAAACTGGTCAATTCACTTCCGATTCCTTGTCTGGCTTTCTTTCTTGATCTGTTTGGATCCTAAAACCTTGGTCTGGCCCTTCTATTTTGTATTTCATCACATGCAATACCCACACCAGCACTAACCAAACAGTACTAGATCCTTTCACACAAGATGCGACTCACTGTCACATATACTGTTACTATAATCATGGAGATTGACTTACATTATATAAGCTTCCTATGATAGTGCATCATCATCATCATCATCATCATAATAATAATCATTTAAGACTGATTATGCCTTTCAGCGTTCAGTCTGGAGCATAGCCCCACTTATACAGTTCCTCCATGGTCCCATATTCAGTGCTAACATTGGTGCCTCTTCTGATGTTAAACCTATTACTTCAAAATCATTCTTAACCGAATCCAGGTACCTTCTCCTCGGTCTGCCCCGACTCCTCCTACCCTCTACTGCTGAATCCATGAGTCTCTTGGGTAACCTTGCTTCTCCCATGCGTGTAACATGACCCCACCATCTAAGCCTGTTCGCCCTGACTGCTACATCTATAGAGTTCATTCCCAGTTTTTCTTTGATTTCCTCATTGTGGACACCCTCCTGCCATTGTTCCCATCTACTAGTACCTGCAATCATCCTAGCTACTTTCATATCCGTAACCTCAACCTTGTTGATAAGGTAACCTGAATCCACCCAGCTTTCGCTCCCATACAACAAAGTTGGTCGAAAGATTGAACGGTGCACAGATAACTTAAGTCTTCGAACTGACTTCCTTCTTGCAGAAGAGAGTAGATCGTAGCTGAGCACTCACTGCATTAGCTTTGCTACACCTCGCTTCCAGTTCTTTCACTATGTTGCCATCCTGTGAGAATATGCATCCTAAGTACTTGAAACCGTCCACCTGTTCTAACTTTGTTCCTCCTATTTGGCACTCAATCCGTTTATATTTCTTTCCCACTGACATTACTTTCGTTTTGGAGATGCTAATCTTCATACCATAGTTCTTACATTTCTGATCTAGCTCTGAAATATTACTTTGCAAACTTTCAATTGAATCTGCCATCACAACTAAGTCATCCGCATATGCAAGACTGCTTATTTTGTGTTCACATATCTTAATCTCACCCAGCTAGTCTATTGTTTTCAACATATGATCCATAAATAATATGAACAACAGTGGAGACAGGTTGCAGACTTGTCTTACCCCTGAAACTACTCTGAACCATGACCTCAATTTACCGTCAACTCTAACTGCTGCCTGACTATCCATGTAAAGACCTTTAATTGCTTGCAAAAGTTTGCCTCCTATTCCATAATCTTGTAGAACAGACAATAACTTCCTCCTAGGAACCCGGTCATATGCCTTTTCTAGATCTATAAAGCATAGATACAATTCCCTGTTCCACTCATAACACTTCTCCATTATTTGCCGTAAGCTAAAGATCTGGTCCTGACAACCTCTAAGAGGCCTAAACCCACACTGATTTTCATCCAATTGGTCCTCAACTAATACTCGCACTTTCCTTTCAACAATACCTGAGAAGATTTTACCCACAACGCTGATTAAAGAGATACCTCTGTAGTTGTTACAATCTTTTCTGTTTCCATGTTTAAAGATTGGTGTGATTACTGCTTTTGTCCAGTCTGATGGAACCTGTCCCAACTCCCAGGTCATTTCAATTATCCTGTGTAGCCATTTAAGACCTAACATTCCACTGTATTTGATGAGTTCCGACTTAATTTCATCCACCCCAGCCGCTTTATTGCACTGCAATCTATTGACAATTTTTTCCACTTCCTAAAATGTGATCCTATTTCCATCATCATTCCTATTCCTTTCTACCTCGAAATCTGAAACATTACTGATCGCTTTTTCACCTACATTGAGCAACTCTTCAAAATATTCCCTCCATCTGCCCAAGGCATCCACAGGATTCACCAGCAGTTTTCCTGACCTGTCCAAAATACTTGTCATTTCCTTCTTACCTCCCTTTCGAAGACTGCTAATTACACTCCAGAATGGTTTTCCAGCAGCTTGACCCATAGTCTCCAACCTGTTTCCAAAGTCTTCCCACGATTTCTTCTTGGATGCTGCAATTATCTGTTTGGCTTTGTTTCTTTCTTCAACATAACTTTCTCTGTCTACCTGGGTTCTGGTATGTAGCCATTTTTGATACGCCTTCTTTTTCCTTTTACAGGCTGCCTTGACTGTATCATTCCACCAAGCTGTTTGCTTCATCCTACTTTTACACATTACTGTTCCAAGACATTCTTTAGCCACTTCTAGTACTGTGTCCCTGTACCTTGTCCATTCCTTTTCCAATGACTGTAATTGACTACATTCAACTAACTGGTACCTTTCTGAGATCACTGTTATGTACTTGTGCCTGATTTCCTTATCCTGAAGTTTCTCCACTCTTATCCTCCTACATATGGACCTGACCTCCTGCACTTTCGGCCTCACAATCCCAATTTCACTGCAGATTAAATAATGATCATTGTCATCAAAGAATCCCCTGAATACACGTGTGTCCCTCACAGCCTTCCTGATCTGTTATTATATAGTCAATTACAGATCTGGTTCCCCTGCCTTCCCAAGTATACTGGTGAATGTTCTTATGTTTAAAAAAGGAGTTTGTGATTACTAAGCCCATACTGGCACAGAAATCCAAGAGTTGTTTCCCGTTCCTGTTGGCCTCCATATCCTCTCCAAATTTACCCATAACCTTTTCATAGACTTCCGTTCGATTTCCAATCCTGGCATTAAAATCACCCATGAGCAGAACACTGTCCTTGTCCTTTACTCTAACAACTACATCACTGAGTGCCTCATAAAAACTATCCATCTTATCTTGATCTGTCCCTTCACAATGCGAATATACTGACACAATCCTAATTTTCTTGCTAGACACTGTCAAATCTATCCACATCAGTCGTTCGTTTACATACCTTATTGCAACTACGCTGGGTTCCATTTCTTTCCTGATGTAAAGCCCTACACCCCATTGTGCTATTCCTGCTTTGACTCCTGACAGGTAGACCTTGTATTCTCCCAGTGCATGAAGCCGAAATTTGAAGGCTGTAATTCATCACTGCAACTGGGTCACCAGAGTCTAAATGTAACAACATGCAATAATTTAGTGGCATAGTGCACTGGTTAGCATTTAAACACGATGTGCAGTAGAACATGGGTTTGAATCTTGTCAAATGCTGCGATTTTTTTATTTCTAAATGTAATAACAAAAATTTGATTATTATTTGTAGTCAAGGAACTGGTCAAAACGCAATTTTTTGTTTCTAATACTTCGTTGTGTCATTTTCATCATCTTAGATTTATTATTTGCTTTCATTTTTCTTCCCATCATTCTTTTTTTAATTGGAATGTGCCTTTGTCTCCTATAATCTGCAACCAAGTGCCAACCAGTACTGTTCATCGGTTGGTAATGCAACAGCTCATGTAGCCAGTGTGAAGATAGATTCAGGTAACCAATGACAGTGGGAAATTACAGTTTGCTTTAGTACTGAAACTGAAAATTTTCTGTCTTGATATTAAGACTGAAATTTTTATGGCTTGATTTTGATTGTACAGGTTGGCTTTCATTGCCATAAACAAAGCAATTGTGATTTTTAGTTCTGCTGCAAATTGCGACTGCTGTTTTCTTGGATATACTGCACACCGTAAGGTTAATGGTAGGGTGAGAGACAAATTTAAATTCAGGGCTACAGAACATGTCGTCTGCCATTGTTCTGTCATTGGTCACTAAAATCAGCTGTCCACAGAGCACCTCACATTTCCGTCACACCTTACGCTCCATGTTAAACAGTAACAGCATTTCTGAAGTGACCTACCTTCTTTGTGTGCAGAGTATGCATATGCGCATGTAGAATATAAGGGGAAAAAGGGAGAGGGGGAGTGAATGTCACATTAAATCAGTTAATCACTGCTGTGAGGAACACTTACAAATACAATACATGGACTGAAATGTAAGTGCTTGTAATAATAAATATGCCAATATACATACATCTGATTTCCAGGATTTGGTAAAAGTGATATGAAATTAATGCAATAAGTATATTTATTGACCCTGTCTTCTGATTTTTATGTGCAACATTTGTGTCTTTTCAATATTACCTTGCATCATATCAGTCCTAACAGACTGCACCTAAGATAAATGACGACAGCTATTTTGGGTATCTACATGTACCATTAGCTACAGCCACAAAAGTACCAGTTTATGGAAATACCCTATTAAATGTAGAAGAAATGAGAAAAATTAATTTTCTACCAGACAGAAGTGCATTTGAGACCACTGCCTCAAAATGTACTGCTGATCTTAAAACAATTATTGACAAAATTATGTAAATTGATAGATAAAAAGGACTTCACTGCAACTGTTATGATACCAATAGAGAAAAAGACACACACTAAAAAATGTGAAGAGCACTGGACCATCAGTCTAATTTCTTATGCAGCTGAAGTCTTGCTGAGAGTGTTGAATAGAAGGTTATATGGCAAGCTGGATAGAGGGATTGTAGAGGAGCAGTTCGGATTTAGAAGAGGAAAAGGAACAAGAGATGCTATTGGCCTGCTAAGAACTATAGGGGAAAGATATATGGAAAGGGTAGAGAAATCTTTGCTGTTTTTATAGATTTAGAAAAGGCTTTTGACAGAGTTCAGTGGAACAAGCTGATGGATATCTTGAAGAGGAAAGGAGTAGATTGGAAAGAGAGACGACTGATACAGAATCTATATTTACACCAGAAAGTAAGGATAAGGATTGGAAATGAAATGTCAGAAGGAAGCAGCATTGGACAAGGTGTTAGACAAGGTTGTTGCCTTTCCCCACTGTTGTTTAACGTGTACCTTGAAGAGATTGTTGCGAAAAGCTTAGATGGGAAAAGAGGAATATGTATTGGTGGAAAGAGAATAGAATGTATAAGATTTGCTGATGACATGATATTAGTGGCAGAAAGTGAGCAGACAGTGAATAACATGCTCAAGGATCTGAATGAAGCTTGTGTGGAAAATGGGATGCAAATAAACACAGCAAAAACAAAGAGTATGGTCATCAGTACAAGACGCAGACTGTCCAATATTAAAATAGGACAATCTACCATTAGCCAAGTAAGTGAATTTAAATATCTCGGAAGCACAATAACTGAAGACTTGAGATGTCACCAAAAGGTGAAAACTCTAATTGCCATAGCGAAGGAGTCATTCAACAGAATGAGGAGACTCTTATGTGGCAAATTAGATAAAGGACTAAGCAAAAGGCTTGGCAAATGTTTTGTCTTGAGTGTGGCACTATATGGGGCAGAAACATTGACACTGAGACGAGAGGATGAAAAACGGTTAGAAGCATTTGAGATGTGGATATGGAGGAGAATGGAGTGAATAAGATGGATGGAAAGAGAGAGTAATGAAAGAGTATTGGAAAGGGTTGGTGAGAGAAGATGTCTGCTGAAGGTTGTAAGAGAAATGAAAAATAACTGGTTGGGGCATTCATTGAGAAGGGAGTGCTTGCTAGTACATGCTTTGGAAGAATTGGTTTGTGGGAGAAGCTGAGAGGAAGAAGGAGATACAAGATGATAGATGAGATAAAGGGAAGAGGAAATTATGCAGACCTGAAGAGGATGGCGGAAGACCGGACAGCCTGGAGAACTACCATGTGAAAACCTGCCTTTAGGCAGAACACTGATGATGATGATGATGATGATGATGATGATAGATAAAAAATCTACTCACCAAGTGGCGGTTGTAATTGGCAAGCTTTCAGAGCCAGTGGCTCCTCCTTCAGGCAGAAGGGATGAAGAGGAAGGAAGACAGGTGAAGGAAAAGGACTGGAGAGGTCTAGGAAAAGGGATAGATTTTGGAAAAGTCACCCAGAACCGCAGGTCAGGGGTGACTTACTGTATGGGATAAGAAGGAAAGACTGATTGTTGGGGATTGCATCAGACGAGATTTGAAAACCAGTGAGCTTAAAGGTGAAATACAGGGCAATATGCAGACAGAGATCACTCATCACACATGAGTTAATAAGAGTGAAAAGCTAAGTGCATTATACATAACAGAGGTGAGAGGAGGGGCAGAAGGGCAGTGAAAAATAGACGGGAAAGACAATGAAAGATTTAGAAAACTAAAACAGAGATAAGCAAAGAGTAGTTACAGCGAAGAAATGCTGAGATGGAAGAAATTAACGTAAATTAGAGACAACTGCAGGTCAGTTTGAATCACAGGGATAGGATCTTGATGACAAGACGCTATATGTAGAGGTGTAGGTACTACAGTGGTAGATCCTTTGTCTACTGGGGGGATAGTGATGGAGTCATCAGCTTTTAGGAAATGTAGAGCCTGGAGTTCTGTTGAATACAGGTTAGGGTCACGTTGTAGGGACCTGAGGGAAGGTTGTCAAGCAATGCTGACTAAGAGGAATTCTCATAAAGCTTGTAAGGGATGATTGTGAGGTAGTGGTGGCGGATCAAGTTGGGATCGTGGACTGAACTGTTCAAGGCAGGTTCAATGTCAGGTTTGCTGTTGGAAAGGTTTCGGGATTGGGTTCCAAAGTGATATTTCCAATGGATATTACATGTGAAGGAAAGTACATCATCCACCAAAGCAGCATGATCAAATGCAGATTTATAACTCTCCAAACACCCTCTCTTGCCATGATGAATCACATCTCACATTATATCCCTTCTTTTAGAAAACATGTCTTTACACTATAAAAGCTAAAATCCCACATTCTGTTTCTAGGAACCTGTTTGTCCCTTGGAGTTACTCCAAAAGACCCAACATTGAAAGTCTACATCTACATCTACATTTATACTCCGCAAGCCACCCAACAGTGTGTGGCGGAGGGCACTTTACGTGCCACTGTCATTACCTCCGTTTCCTGTTCCAGTCGCATATGGTTCGCAGGAAGAACGACTGTCTGAAAGCCTCCGTGCGCGCTCTAATCTCTCTAATTTTACATTCGTGATCTCCTCGGGAGGTATAAGTAGGGAGAAGCAATATATTCGATACCTCATCCAGAAACGCACCCTCTCGAAACCTGGCGAGCAAGCTACACCGCGATGCAGAGCACCTCTCTTGCAGAGTCTGCCACTTGAGTTTGTTAAACATCTCCGTAACGCTATCACGGTTACCAAATAACCCTGTGACGAAATGCGCCGCTCTTCTTTGGATCTTCTCTATCTCCTCCGTCAACCCGATCTGGTACGGATCCCACACTGATGCGCAATACTCAAGTATAGGTCGAACGAGTGTTTTGTAAGCCACCTCCTTTGTTGATGGACTACATTTTCTAAGGACTCTCCCAATGAATCTCAACCTGGTACCCGCCTTACCAACAATTAATTTTATATGATCATTCCACTTCAAATCGTTCCGCATGCATACTCCCAGATATTTTACAGAAGTAACTGCTACCAGTGTTTGTTCTGCTATCATATAATCATACAACAAAGGATCCTTCTTTCTATGTATTCGCAATACATTACATTTGTCTATGTTAAGGGTCAGTTGCCACTCCCTGCACCAAGTGCCTATCCGCTGCAGATCTTCCTGCATTTCGCTACAATTTTCTAATGCTGCAACTTCTCTGTATATTACAGTATCATCCGCGAAAAGACGCTTGGAACTTCCGACACTATTTACTAGGTCATTTATATATATTGTGAAAAGCAATGGTCCCATAACACTCCCCTGTGGCACGCCAGAGGTTACTTTAACGTCTGTAGACGTCTCTCCATTGATAACAACATGCTGTGTTCTGTTTGCTAAAAACTCTTCAATCCAGCCACACAGCTGGTCTGATATTCCGTAGGCTCTTACTTTGTTTATCAGGCGACAGTGCGGAACTGTATCGAACGCCTTCCGGAAGTCAAGGAAAATAGCATCTACCTGGGAGCCTGTATCTAATATTTTCTGGGTCTCATGAACAAATAAAGCGACTTGGGTCTCACACGATCGCTGTTTCCGGAATCCATGTTGATTCCTACATAGTAGATTCTGGGTTTCCAAAAACGACATGATACTCAAGCAAAAAACACGTTCTAAAATTCTACAACAGATCGACGTCAGAGATATAGGTCTATAGTTTTGCGCATCTGCTCGACGACCCTTCTTGAAGACTGGGACTACCTGTGCTCTTTTACAATCATTTGGAACCTTCCGTTCCTCTAGAGACTTGCGGTACACCGCTGTTAGAAGGGGGGCAAGTTCTTTCGCGTACTCTGTGTAGAATCGAATTGGTATCCCGTCAGGTCCAGTGGACTTTCCTCTGTTGAGTGATTCCAGTTGCTTTTCTATTCCTTGGACACTTATTTCGATGTCAGCCATTTTTTTCGTCTGTGCGAGGATTTAGAGAAGGAACTGCAGTGCGGTCTTCCTCTGTGAAACAGTTTTGGAAAAAGTCTCTGTTTCTGGATGCAATCCTACCCTACACCGGGCTCTTAAATTTTCAAATACAGCAATCTCTTGCTCATACCCGGCTAAACTGTGGCCTATATGCCTCATCAGTTAATTTCCACTCTACCAGACTTCTCTCCTCCTACAAAATCCTGCAGTTACCTGCCCCTCATGTTTCCTTGAATGGTATGATCTGCCAAGGCGACCTCAAACCGCAACAACATGCCAAACTTCACCTCAAAAAGCTATTCCACCTTCTCCTAAACTACCTGAACAGTGGTGTTTCCCTTCCTGTACCTCTACAGCTTCCTAAACATCCACACCGTCAACCACCACTCCTCTCCTACAAACTGAGCTTGGCCAACCTCCTTAACATCCCACAGCCTTCACCATTGCTTCCCAGACCTGGAATAACCCATGATCCCAAGAACCAGTCAAAACAGTATAGTGCCCGTAACCTCTCAACTAAACCACTCTCCCATTCTAAATTATCTGTATTATCTAGGGCCTCACTTTCAGCCCTAAAACTGCATCTGATCATGCTGCTTTGGTGAAGGACCTACTTTTCTTCATATGTAATATCCATTGGAAACATTACTTTGTAATCCAATCCCATAACCTTTCCAACAGCAAACCAGATACTGAACCCTGCCTTGAAAAGTTCAGACCATGATCCAAACTTGATCCACCACCACTACCTCACAATCACCACCTACAAGAATTCCTCGTGTCTAGCATTGCTTCACAACCCTTCTTCAGGTCCCTACAACATGACCCTAACCTGTGCTCTGCAAAACTTCGGGCTTTACATTCCTTAAAGGCTGACGACTATCATCATCCTCCCAGCAGACAAAAGATATACCACTGTAGTGCTTGACTGAAAGGCGTATGTTACTGAAGGTAAATGCCAGCTGTCTGACACTTCTACATACAGCATCTGTCATCAAGATCCCATCCCTGTAATTCAAACTGACCTGCAGTCCCTCCTTAAGACCTCAGGCTCCTCACTAGAACTTCTCACAGCACCTAAACCATGCACCCCCACTGTTTACCTTTTTCCTTAGATCCACAAACCCAATCATCCTGGCTGTTCTAAAGTTGCTGGCTTCAAAGAACCCACCGAACGGTTATTTGCTTTAGTTGAATAACACCTGCAACCCATAATACAAAGACTCCCCTCCTACATCAAATATTTCAACCATTTTCTAGATCATCTGAAATCCATGCCTGTCCCACTCCACCACACATCTTGCTTGTCACTGGTGATGCCACCTCCCTCTATACCAACACCCCCCACGTACATGGTATCTCTGTCTGCTGCTGAACATTTTCTGTCAGCGCCCACCTCATTCCAAACCTATGACATCATTCCTAATCAGCTTAATCAACTTTATACTGACCAACAGCTATGCCTTTTAGAGCAGACATACAAACATATCAGGGATACAGTCATGGGAACCAGGATTGCTCCTTCCTAAGCCAATCTTTCCACGGGTCACTTGGAGGGGTGTTTCCTGTGATCCGTAAGCCTTCAGCTTCTGGTTTTGTTTAGATATATTGATGACATCTTTACCATATGGACTCATGGTGAGACTGACCTGCTAAAATGTCTGGAATCTCTGAATACCTTCTTCCAATTAAATTTCACATGGTCCTATTCCAAATCCCATGTCACTTTCCTTGGTGTTGATCTCATCCCCACCGAAGGCCAGCTACATACTTCTGTCCACATTAAACCTACCAACAAACAAAAGCACTTACATTTTGACACTTGCCGTTCTTTCCATGTCAAACATTCCCTTCCATACAGCCTTGGCATCCAAAGCAAACATATTTGTTCGGATGCAGACTCTTTACAGCAACACACCACCATTCTCACCTCATTCTTACACTAAAAAAACAGATTTCCTGGGCCATCATATACAATCCTGGTACTGCTGATCCCTCCAAAAAAAACAGCTTCAGAGCACACCATTGGTGACTCAGTATTATCCTGGTCTCGAATGTGTTAATCAGTTACTTCGACACGGCCATGACTTCCTAAAAAAACATATTGAAATGGGCTCCATTCCGTCTGAAATTTTGGCCGCCTTCACAATCTTCGCAATATGATTGTCAGACCCTATGCTCCTTCAGCATCATCCACCCTACCCTATGGCTCAAACCTCAGTGACCGTCCTTGGCGCAAGACTTGTCCTATGCACCCTCCTACCACCACCTTTAATAGCCCTGTAACTGGCAAAACAAATACTATCAAAGGAAGAGCCACCTGCAACACGACACATCATATACCATCTAATACGCAAACACTGTTTGCCCCTTCTACATTGGCATGACTACCACCAAATTATCAATTAGACTGAATGGGAATACGCAGAGGGTGTATATTCGCAACTTGCAGTATCCTGTTGCAGAACATGCTCTACAACATGACATTTGCGACCTTGATTGTAAGGAATGGAATCATCAATGAGACATTTGCCCAATATTCTTACCAATGGCAAAGTACCCCATGATGGACAATCAAATCTTTTCTGAAGAAAGAAGTGACAGTTTCCTGCCAAACACATGGTGAATCCTGCTTACTGAGATACTTAACCACATCTTACATTACTTTCAGTTCTCTTGGAAGTAACAAATCAGAAGTTATAGAACACAAAGTGTGTGAGTGTGTGTAAGTGAAGTATTCAAAGGTGCTCTTTGAGTTTTGGAAAAAGAGGAAAAGCAGATGGGACCAGGTTGGGACTGTATGGAGGATTATTGACGACAATAAACCCAAGGCATCTGATTGATGTAGATTTTGCAGCACTCGTGTGTGGTCTGGCACTGTCGGGCTGAAGGAGAGTGTGCACCATGTGTTGATGAACTACTCGAATCTGAGGCTCAATGCTATTTTTCATGTTCTGATATACTTATGATACAAACCGCCATGTCACACACTATGTTTGTTTTATTTAAAAATCTTTAAGAGTTTCCACATAAAAAATTTGGAGGCATTACTTTTCGGTACACCCTCATGGTTACTGATGTTGCTACTCTTCTCACAGTCCTATTTCAACTGCTTGTTTTGTGAATCAGGGTTTAATTTAGAAAGTGTCTCAAGGTGTCCATTGCTAAGCAAGATATTGACACTGTAGTGTTTGCATTTACCTTTCTCTCCAATAATGTACTCCTTCAGCTCAAGCAAAACATCATAACGTTTTATAGAATGAAGTGCTTCCAACACTTTTCTAATTGTAGCACCATCCCGACGTGCATAAATACAAAGAATAGTATATGTTGGTCCTTCTGGCAATTTATAATCATGCCTTATAGCCTGTAATTAAGTCAGAATAGTAATTAAGCATTATTTTGTTGATACTTAACATGTACATTACATTAGATGAATCATATTCCACAGCTTCCATACAGAGAAGTTACTGGTAAGTGAAAATAAGTCAAACATTTACATTTTTTGTGTGTGGAATAGAATACAATTACTTACCTAATAAAATACAGTTGTATTACCGTGCTATATTGATTTTACTTATAACCAAATTTACAAAACTGAGAAAGTATCTGTGAAAATACCCTTGAATGGAGTAAAGGAAGCTGTCCAGCAAAAAGTTCTTTAAATCACTCTTTGCTTTCACAGTATTATTCAAAAGATATTCTGCACTAGTATACATACTTTGTGTGTGTTTCATACTTTTTTATATAAAAAGAAAGAAATTGTAATGGTGGACAAAAATTATACTGTTCCCTACTTGTGAATGGAAATGTGAAGAATAAACTAATCTCTAATTTTTAAATCATATAGTTGTAAATCACTTATAACGCAAACTTAACTGAACTAAGACCCTCCATCAGGTCTAAGGTGCATGTTTTCAAATTCATGTTTGATTTATCAGTAGTCCCAAAAACTAAACACTATCTACTTCTAGGCTTTATTGTTCATTCAAGTAGAAGTTACATGTTCTGGAATTCAATGGGAACTATTGAATAGTGCGTACTGTATATTCTCAATATTTGATGACAATTAATTCACTTAAACCATTTGTAGAAATTTTAAAATATTTTCTTCGTTGTTGTTATAACAAAAGGAATGATGTTATTTTTTATATACCAAGTTGCTCAGCTGAGCAACTTTGATAATTTTGCAACTGATTTTATTTTAAGCAATAACACATTTATTATTCACAAAATTGATGGCACTGAAAACTCTTTGCTTGCCTGAATTTTATCAAACTTATTCCTGGGTGCTTTTTTATAAAAGCTTGAGGTGATCTGCTAAGTAATTAGCCACACCTACATTATCAACTAATGAGAGAAAAATGAATTATTAAAAATGCCTCCAAATAGTCGGCTATTTTTGAGTATCTCTTAATTTACCTTTTGAGAAATTTCCTCATTTACATCTAATTCATTTTTCCTGTCTCATTCTTAGACGATTGGTTGGCCAGGGGTTAAGGGACTCAAGATCAAGGTAATCAGTCTCTTGTTCCTGAGATAGTCCAACTGGGTTAGTGACACCAGCTAGAAATCTTATTGAATTGTGACAGTATGTAGGAATTGTAAATGTAAGACATTGGGAACAATATTGATGCCTGAGATGAGAAATAATTGCATGAGACATGAAACTATATGAGTCGGGCTGACGTGCATGCCACACAACAGACAAGGGACTGAAGTGTGAACTTTTCAGGGTGGTGTGTCCTACTTCCAAGCTTCTATGATGATGAAATTTGTTTGTGACTATTAGTAATAATGAAATGTTGGGACATCCCACTGCGGTAGCTATTACTATGATATGTGCACATGAAAGAATGGCTTGAACCCACTGTTTCTACAATGTGAGATGGTGAGTGAGCCTCTCCACCTGCTGAGTGGGGCAGCTTGTTGTTTGGCAGCAGGCTCTGAAAGTGTTTACAAGACAAGAAGAAAAAGAAAAAAGTCATGGCTACATTGGACACTGTGACCAAAGATTGCAAATCGGCTTATGTAAAATATGCTGCTTGTCTCACTTCTGCACAAGCTACATACATACAAGCAAATGTAAGAATCTATGAATCCAAGGTGACTCCAGAATGCAAGACAACCTACCATTGTTCAATGAATTACAGAAAAACATGTAAAAATACACTAGATTTATTCCGAAAATGTACACGTGGTTACCTTATTACATGTAAATGAAGAGTAGAATAAAAGTTCAGCACACAGAAAATAAAATCAAATAAAGACCTCTCTCAATCAGATACAGATGCAACTTTGTGCTCCTCACTGGAATGATTCACATATCTGCAGAGTCACTGCCTCTGTCACAGTTATCTTGCATTCCTTCCCATAGCAGATAATCTTCACTCCCATCAAATGCATTTGTTCCACAGCACTTTTTAAAGCTGTGAATAACTGATGCACTGGATGTGTATGTATAAGGAATCTCGAGCCATTCTGCAATCAGAGGTACTGAAGGCTTCTTCAACTTCCCGGTAAGGGTCAGTGTCTGACTATCCTGAAGTAGCCAATTGCTGCACAGCTTCTTCCGGTGGTCTTTATCAGGTGTACCGGTATGAAATGAGCATTTTTTTGTGAAACTGAAACACTAATTTTGAATTGAAAAGTAAAAACATTTTATTGAAAGTACTGACCATTGCTTTCTACACATTTTGGCCACGCCAATAGAAATTTTCGTCTTTTGAAGCAAACAAATCAGACACCCAATTTTCGATTTCTTCGTAGGAATCGAAGTGTTCCTCAGCCGATGCGTGTCCCATTGATGAAAACAAATGGTAGTCGGACGGGGCCAAGCCTGGTGAATATGGCGGGGCGGTAGCAGCTCCCAGCCAAGTGTTTTGATTGTGTCCTGAACCAGTTTTGCTTTGTGTGCAGGTGCATAGTTGTGTAAAAAAATTACTTTACCATGTCTTCTGGCCCATTCTGGTCTTTCTTTGATCAATGCATAGTTCAAATTGATCATTTGTCGGCCACCACACACAGAGCATTGTCTTCTTGCTGAATCAATCTGGTTTTGTAGTCGATGTTGATGGTTGTCCCAGATTAACCCATGATTTTTCCAGTTTAGGATTCTTAAAATAAATCTATTTTTCATCGCCAGAAACAATTCAATGCGAAATTGACTTTCTTTCATGTCTTTAAATCAAAATTTGACAAATGGTTTTTCGGTTTTCCATCTGTCTTTCATTCTATTCATGTGGCACCCATTTTCCACACTTTTGGATCTTTCCCATAGCTTTCAAACGGTCAGAAATTGTTTGTTGTGCATTAGCATTGCTGCCATTTGCTTCTGACTCAAAGTATCATCTTCATCCAATATTGCTTGCAATTCGGCATCTTCAAACTTTCTTGGCAGTCTTCCACATTCTTCATTTCTTACATCAAAATCATTATTTCTGAACCGTTGAAACCATCTTTTGCATGTTGCTTCTGATAGAGCATGATCACCATATGCCTCAAGAAGCATTCAATGCGACTCTGCAGCACTTTTTTTCAAACGAAAACAAAAAATTAATGTCTTCCGCAAATCATCACTTTCTGGTACAAAATTCAACATTGTTAAAACGATGAAAACATATGATGTTGTTTGTTCCATGACTTGATGTATACTAAATATCTGACAGATGTCATACCAACCAAACAAAAACAAAATTAAGGCTCGTTCACAACAAATGTTCCCTATCGACACATTTGTATCTTAACGCTCATTTCATACCGGTACACCTGGTAAATTGCTTATTCACCACACCTAAAACTTGTAATTGGGAAATCATGCCTCCTGGAATGACAAGATCTGTGTTTAATTTCATATTTCTGTCTTCAGTGCTGGTTCCAGGTGAAATCACCAAGGATCAAAATCTAATGATTCTTTAGAAGAGCACCTGACCTCCTGCTCTAAACTGTACAGAGCCAATCTATGACTAATTCCGTTGTCATCTATGCTTTTCCATTGTAATGAAATATGATACAAGCGGGCAGCTTTTCCTTCAGCATAGTTTATGACTGAGGATAACACAGGGTCACATCCCTGTTCCATCAGCCAGCACACACATCATCACAGCAATTTGTGATTTCTTATTTCCCATAGTACGAACCAATAAACTTTTGATGCCTTTCTCATCAACTTTTGTAGTGGATTGTATGTCAAAGTAAACATGAGTTTCGTCAGTGTTTTCCCAATTTGACCGAAGATAGAAGTACATTCCTTTCTCAGTCCTACAAAGTGTTGTCGATACTTGACCAACTTCTCCACATATGATACTGGAAGATGTTGCGCACACGCACACCCACACACAATACTGGTCATTGCAGCACAAGTCCACTGTGTCACATTATCCTTGTACACCACCCAGAGCTGGCTGTAAATTGGACACCATGTTTCTATCACAAATCACATGCTTTATTTCGTATGACATCACAGGAAACTGCCATTCCTTCTTTACATTTCTTGCTCACAAATGCGACTACTCCCATATCGACATTTTTGAAACATGCACCCTGTGGGCCATTGAAAACATTCCTAGTCGACTCTGCATTTTTCAGATATCCTTTGTCCTTTATAATATCCCTTGGCCCGTGCTAGCAGACAGAAATCTGTTCAACGACCTTCCTGTTATCAGTTTAAAGTAAATATATATTGTGAGGTGGCACATTTCACTTGCGTGAGCGAAATATTTATTCTGTGAGCGAAGAAAAATAAGAAAATCAGAATATGAAGGGACTTTGTTACGAGACAGGATAACAAGAGGACGTGTAGGAAGTGTGTGCAACAAAACAGTCATTGTTAGCTGCCATATTGTATAATTTGTGTTTTTAGAGATTCATAAGCGGTACATAATGGTAATGTGGAGTTTAATAACGGCCATAATACAGTCTGTTGCAGTTCAAAGGTAATTGCATGTATTTAATTTTGACCATAGGATTCTGTGGTGAACTATTAGGTACTACAAGCTTGTATAGGACTTCGAACATTTGGTGGTCAATGTTTGCTGTAGAGCCTGCTTCAATAACACGGTAAAAAGCATAGAGAAAGTTTTCTCTGCTAAAAGGAACTCATTTCACTCGCAGACAATCATCGAATGACCAAATGCGAATAGCAGTGTTTCAATTCAAGAAGATCCTATAGAATTTTTCTTTCTCTTACATTTAAAGAATTTTACAGGCAACTGTTGGAGTTGGCAGCTGCTTCTCCACCACTAGAGTAACTTGTCTACGTGCAAAAAATTACATACGTTGGGGGGGGGGGGGGGGGGGTGTTGTCGAAGTTGCACGGAATAGTGTACTTCACAGACATACAGAGACACTACACACACTAGTTCAATGACAACTTTAATATTACCAGCTGTAAAAACCTCAAATTCTTCTTTTGAGCAGTAAAAATTTATAAAACCTTTTACTGTCTCCAAACACTGGCTTCTGTGACTCCATACTTCCTTGAAGCTGCACAACTGCTTGTTGCTTCTGCATAAAGAACTATCAAGATCTTGAAATTTGCGTCATCGTAATGCCTGCATCCTGTTGAAAAACTCTATCCTGAACCAAGTTGTTTGCATCATGATCAATTACACACTTTCCTACGTGGTTTAGGAAGTAGGCTCTCAACGTCAAACAACTGATAAAAAAAATTGCCACAGCTAAATCTTCCTGCTATCATACAATAATGCTCAAAGAGCATGGATATGTTCAACGTCAAAGTGGTAGGCATTTCAGAGAGTATAGTTACAGCATAATGGAAGATCTAGATTTGATTCAGTAAAGGAAAGAAAAAGACCACATCATTTGCTCTGAATGCAAGATGACCTCTACTTTTGGCACAAAACTTCACAGAAAACCTCATCTTGGATTCAGAGATATATGCTATGTTTAAGACGTTCTGTCAACCTGCTTAGTATATGAGATTGTGTTGCTGTATAACAAAGCATGAATACAGAAAATTTAAAGTTCAGCTGTTTATGTCATTTAAGTAGCTTGGAGGACAATTGACGCACTCTTTCAGCACCCATCCAAGCACACGGAGATGAAGTTCTATGAAGACTGCTGCTGCTGGAACATGGTTGGGGGGGAACTGACTAGTAGGTCCCCTTCAGCAAACATCAAGAAAAGACGACCAAATCAAATCTTATTAAATAAAGGTGCTGATCTAAATTATCAGAGGGCTACAGATCACACACAGGAAATGGAACACTGAAGCCATACCAAAAGATCATCCAGGTTCAATTCCATTAAGGTGACCCAGGTGAAGGACAGGGATTAGCAGTGCTAGAAAAAAAGGGAATATGAAGACTTTACACAAAATTTCATCCAAATAATCTGGAAAAAAAATCTGTTGTTGCCAGGGTAAAGTAATAAGTTGAACTACAACAAGATAAGTAACTTTAAATAAGACTTAAAAGAAGGTAAGAAAATTCAAAAAGAAAGGGAACTTCTAGATCAAAATTCATTGTCCAAGCAACTCTGAGAACAACAAAAAAATATGACCATGTTCAAGTCAAACTACTCACAAAACTATAAGAACATTTTGTAAAATAAAGAACCATCTTCAGTCACAATCACGATTTTATTTCAATGCACGGTGCATTTTGAGCCCTGGGGGCTCATCGTCAGATGGTCTGACGGTCTACGTCCATTTTTTTTTTTTTCTCCAGATTTAGGTTAATTCTGGTCTGTTTCCAGTGGTGGATACACAGTTTTTGAAGAACTGTAAGGGTAACCATGTTTATGTACATATTCACACTTATCATTCTACAGCACATAAATGTGCATATGTTATTTTGTATTGTTTACTGCATTTGATCAGGAACTTCAGTGTGAATATGTCAAGATGGTTGGCTGGTTGGTTGGGGTGAGAGGGGACCAAACAGTGAGGTCAGCAGTCAAATGATCTAAGACAGCAGAAATCACGAGAGGAACACCACAAACAGCACAGACAAGTCAAGGAGAAGGGATAACAGGCAAACAGAGAAGGAACAGGAATGTCAGAGCAGCAGGAAGAGGAAAGAACAGGAGAGGGGTGGGTGCAAACAGGGAAAGCAGGGGTGCCCCTGAAATGCTACATGTGGTGAGGCACCAGCACCACCACTGACCCGTCCTGACACCCACTCCACACTATTATCATGATACAATAGGGATGACATCAGGGGAAGAATACACAACAGATCTAACAAGAAATAGGGAAAAGAAGGCTGGCTGGTGTAGCGGCAAGGTCAAGGCCTTCATAGCCAACGCCTACACTACTGGAGGGACTCAAATTCCAGAGGAAATATCAAGGACTTAAACCTGAGAGAACAAACCGCTTTCATGAAGGGAACCAAGGACAGACATAGCCATGCGACCACTTTCACAAAGAAAACCAAGGACAGACATAACCATGTGAGGGTCATATGCTAACACCAGAGGCAAGGAAGATGGGATCACCATAAGGGGAGCACAGCAACTACAAAGTGGAGGGGGGGGGGGGGGGGAGGGGGCGGGTGGGCGTGCCTCATTGCAGAGTAAAAGACCATGGGTCTACATAGTATGGGCAATACGAAGCCAACAGAGGACAGAGGATGCTGGATTCCCACTAGGAGAGGTGGAGGGAAGTACACCACATGATAAGTCTCCTTGATTGTAGAAATTTTATTAGACAGGGGGAGTAGCATCCCAAGAGTTGGCACGAAGGGCTTTGATGTAAGACTGAAAATCCACCTCCAGAGAGATCATGGAGAATGGGGGTACACAGTTGCTGCCCCCCAACCCCTACCTCCCAGCCTGACGTTCAGCAAATTCATTACTCGAGATACCTACGTGGAAAGGGAAACCAAAGGAAATCGACTGAACAAGCTGCATTACCAATATCAGCAAGAAGGTCATGAATGGCAGAGATCAAGGGGTAGTGGGAAAAACTCCGAGCAATGGCCTGACTGCTACTCACTGACTTTGTACATAACAAAACTCGTGTGAGTGAGGACTATTTAATGAAGCAGAGGGCCTGATAGATGGCCATCAATTCTGCAGGAAATACCCCATACATCGCAGGGAGAAGACGATGTTCCATGCCAATGAAGACGTGAAGGCATATCCCATAGTGATTGGTGGTTTTAGAGCCTGGTGTAAAAAAAACAAACAATGGCATCCTGAAACTATCACAAGAGTGTTTGGAACAAATGATGGAACATTACTGGAGTGAGCATAAGGGTGGGCAGTGGACAGGCACCAGCCCGAGGGTGGGGGGGGGGGGGGGGAGAACATAATAGGAGGGGGTCCGCATTGCCGGGAACCACGATTCCTGAAGGGCAATGCAGAAAGCAGGGGTAAAGCTTAACAGTTGCCGTAGCTCAGCCAGGTGGTGAAAAAAACCACAGCAATTCCACTGGAGGATTATGTTGTCATAAGGCTGGGAAGGCATGAAGCGTGCAAGGAGGCAGGCTATGCCTCAGCGTCACCTGCTGCCACCGACTGAGTATTTATATCCATTCCTATTGTGAATGAGGCATCAGTGAGATCCAGGTCCTCAAGGGATGCTAAGATCTCCACCTCATCCTCAGATGCAGAACTGGTAGGGAGTGGTGGTTTTGGGGCCACCAGAGGGTCCTATTTCTTAGCAGACTACTACTTCGTGTGCTTGCTCTCTCACTTCTCTTTAGGGGCTTGCTAGAACGACTTCTCCAGGCACAGAGGAAGACCGCGAAGCTCTTCGTCCCGCAGCTTTTGAGTCCTTTAGTCACTGGGGAGTGTCCGCAATGGCATTAGAGGGTCCCAAGGAACCCCTTCTGGAGCCGGAAGAGGTTGTTGCTTCTCCGGCTGGGGGCAGGGGACCGATGTCCCCTGTGTCTGAACGGAAGATGATTTTCCCCCTACCACCAAGGCGGCGGATGTATTCTGGTGGCCCGGAGGGCCCACTGTTCGTGGCACAGAGTGTAGTACGACCGGCACTTGTGACAGTGTTGTTGAAGTAGCTGCAGCATACGAGGACATCAACTGAATGGGGTGTAATCTTTCAAATTTATGTTTAGCCTCTTGGTAAGTCAACTGGTCCAGGGTCATGTACTCCATGAGTTTCTGCTCCTTGTGGAGTACTGTGCAGTCTGGCGAGAAGGGGGAGTGGTGCTTTCCACAGCTGACACAAGTGGGAGGAGGCACACATGGAGTATCTGGATACAGTGGACATATGCAGTCTCGACATGTGGCACTGGAAGTACAGCGTGGCAAGACGTGCCCGAAATTATGGCACTTAAAGCACCGTGTAGGGGGAGGGACGTATGGTTTAATGTCACAGCAGTAAACCATCACCTTGACCTTTTCAGGCAATGAATCGCCCTCAAAGGCCAAGATGAAGGCACCGGTAGCAACCCTGTTGTCTTTGGGTCCCCTGTAAACACAGCGGATGAAATGAACACCCCATCGTTCTAAACTGGTGCAGAGCTCATCGTCAGACTGCAAGAGGAGGTCGTGATGGAAAATAATCGCCTGGACCATGTTGAGGCTTCTATGAGGAGTCTCAATCCAGTCTCAATCGAAACTGCACCATTTCTCATCTTGGACAGCACTGTCACTTCCCCAAACTTATTCTCAAGATGTTCAACAAAAAATTGAGGCTTCGTAGATAGAAAGGAGTTGCCATCAATTCTGCTAGAAACTAAATACCAAGGTGAATATGGCTCTCGTCTTTCTGAAGTCCTACATTCCTCCCATGGCATAGCAAGGGAGGGAAACAATTTAGCATTGTACCTGTCCGCATTGTATTCTATCTTGTCCTTCTTAAAGACTGCTGGTGCCATACAGTCACCAGCAAGAGATGGCTTGGTCTGCTTCATGGCGAATCATCTGCCCTGATGCCACCCACTCCATTCAGGGGCTCTCTCCACAGGTGCCATCCAACCACAGCAAAGGCCACCTGGCTTGATGTCCATTGCTGGGAGTCCTGATGCCCCACGAAGATGGGCATTTACTCCTTGGCATACATGGAGAGTTTACAGCTCAGGCATCAGCAGTGTGATCCCCGAGTTGTCAGGGGGCCACCACCAAATGGGTACATGACAGCCCTACCACAATGGACTGGCTACCATGCTGGACATTGGGCACAGAAATCCAATAGTGTCATGGGAGTGAGAGAGGACAGGAAACAAGGGAAAAAGATGCTGTACCTTGGAAATTGCGTCGCCCAAATAGTGGAATTGCAGGTGGAGATGCAAAGCCATGATGAGAAGAGGTTCAGGAGATCGAACCTAATGGCACTACGGATAACTGGTGCACCACGTAAGGCAACCTTCCCCATATGGCCCGCACTTCTGTAGAATTTGTAAAGTGGCCAAAAAGTGTGAGACTCCTTTTAGTCACCTCTTACGACAGGCAGGAATACCACAGGCCTATCCTAACCCCCCGACCCGTAGGGGGAGGGGGTGACTGACTGTTGTTGAATAAGAAAGTGAGATACAGAAAGTTTAAAGTTCAGTTGTTTATATCACTCAACTAGCTTGGAGGACAATTAATGGTCCCTTTCAGTGCCCATCTGTTCTATGATGACTGTTGGAACATGACTGGGAGGAACTGATGAGCAGGTCCATCTCAGCAAACATCAAGAAAAAGGGACCAAACAAATCTTATTAAATACAGCTGCTGATCTAAAGTATCAGAGGGCTACAGATCACACACAGGAAATGGAAAACTGAAGCCAAACCAAAAATCACCCAGGTTCCATTCCATGGCACAGAATTTATTATAAGGGGCAGTAGCCCACTAAATGATGTTCCATATCTGAATAATTACTTAGAAGTCTTATGAGCAGCAGGTAAATCCATACCCAAGACCATCACGGCAAATGTTTGTGAGTAATCACTTCTCTAGCCAGATGGTCAGCCAGTTAATTCCCCACGTTACCCACAAGACTTGGAACTCAAAGAAACACAACTGAGCAAATAATACAACTAAGGTCAGATAGACAATTATGAGTAGCATGAATAGCAGGTATAACAGGATGACAAAAGTGACACAATCAATAGCCTGAAGACTGCCCACAGACTATGTAAATTAAAATGTGATCAAGAGAGGTCTGTTTAATAAAACTTAGGGCTTTGTTGATGGATTTCACATCCACCATAGAAACACAACAGATTTCCAGCAACATATTTTGATCCTGACTGACAACAGACATAAAACCATATCCATGTTTTAGAGTCCCAGAGTAAATAGTCCTGACGATCTGGGAGGAAATAACATCAAAAGATCACGGCAGTGATTGAAACTTAAGGTCATTTAAATAAATTTGTCCTACATTATAGTCTGGCTACTAACTGATGAGGAATGGTTGGGAATACATGGGTGTACACTATAAAAAGGATAGGTGGATATCACGGCGGAATGTATAAAGGCCCATCCCAACTGGGAAACCCACAAGGTAGCAGTCATCACAGTGTTGACACCTTCCATAAGAAAAGAGAGTTCAAGACATCGGTAAATTAGTAAATTTTTGTTTCATGATTGTGTAAGTGAGCAAGAGTTGGTATTGCTGGAAATGATGAGCTAAGAACCAAAATGAAGAGGTAAGATCCCCACTTCAGCAAGGCCAATGTCTATGCGACCAGCACGGAAGGCGCTAGTGCCCAGTTTTATGCTGTAATGGTATAATGGGCACAACAGTTTCAAAGCCAAAGGTGCTGCTGAACCACAAACCTGGCAACCACAGTCCATGTGTGATCAGCACACCAAGAGACGTAGGTGAGGAAGAAGACAGCATTAAGATTTCGCATGCAACTAGTCTCAATTTGATGAATATGGGGCAGCCATGTATGATTTTTATCAAATATGAGTCACACAGTTCAGGACTGTGCAACAATGTCCACGTGCTGGGTACCCAAGAAGGGTTTCGAGTCAGGATGAACCAAGGTATCACAATAGAAATCATGACCTGAATTTTTGTGGGAGAATATTGGAAATCTTGGGAAAGGAGCAGAATGGAGGCTCTACAGATTGCACTTTGGAGCTGGCATTCAGTTAAGGTTAAGGACTGACAGATATATCAAAAGCAACAGTCACTGACATCCAGCACAGAGGTCTCCACTGGTCTAACAAAGTCACAAGCCTACTCATGGCGATAATGAAGTATGTAAGATATAACATTATATCCAGAGGGTGACCGTTCTATTGGGCACATGCAGAGTTGAGCAATACACCAACTCTTAACTAAAACAATCAGAGAGAGAGAAACTGATGGAAAAAAGCAGTAGGTAACCTGAAAAGCCACAATCATGGAGGGCAGGCACCAAATGCTGCTGCATACTTTATGCAGGTCAAAAAAGACTACAACGCGATGCTGATGTTTAGAAAAAGACTGTTTGATTGCCGTTTCTAACCTAACCAGATGGCTGGTTATGTACTATCTCCCCCAGGAAACCACACTGTTAGGAGAACATAAAGTCCCACGATTTCAAAATATGGCAAAATTGTTGGACTACCATTCTTTCATACAGCCTATTGAGAACATTTGGGAGGCTAACTGATCAGTAGCTGTCCATGGACAACAGGTTTTTGTCTTAATTAAAGATTTGGACAATGACACACACACTGTGCACTGAAAGGATAACATGTCCTAGCAAAATATGATTTAAGATCTTGATTAGACAGACCCTGCAAGTCATATTAGATGATGGAAAACATGATTATGAATCAAAGAAGGGCATGTGGCTTCTATCCTGAGATGAGTCAAGGGTCTGAAGCAGTTCCCAATCAAAGGTTTATTATAAGGATAGGGGATGTTGTCAACTTGTCTTTTACACATTCAGAAAGTAGCTGTGTAAAAGAGGATGCTGAAGATGTAGCTAAGTGTGTCACACGGTGTTCAGCAAAAACCAACATTTTGATAGAAATAGCACCAAGAGGAGGAGATCAAACAGTTATTGATTTCCATCGGCCCAGTACACTATGCAGCATGGTCCACACCTGGGATGAAGAGGCATAAGCTCTCAACGATGACACTGAACACTCCCAGCATTCCCTCTACTGCACTGAATTTGGCAGTAAGGCTTGGCATATGACTGCTTAAAAGTGATGAGGGTGGTCAGTGAAGGACGTCACTTGTGATACTCAATGGCTCTTTGACTGACCTAAATAGCTGTTGCAGTACCTTTGGGCTGCCATGGTATGGCCACCAATGGAAGGGCCCATAGAAAAAGGGATAGCAGTTCCAGCAATGCACATGATAGTAGCAGAGATGTTTCTGACAACCTCACTGATAAAAAATCTGATGAAGAGGGGACGATTGTGAAGGCAGAGGTACACAACTGACAGTTTGCCCATTGGAGAGCTCAAAGTGGCAATTGGTCTGTTGGGCAGTGACAAAGAAGTGACAGGATCATCAGAAAGCAATCATTGCCACAAAGGTTGTCATGTGGTGGTGGCTGTAGAGAAGCAGTGAGACTGGGGAGGGGATCATAAGATTGGTATAGGAAATTGTGTCATGAGCAGCGCTAAAGTGGGTAGATATACTGTTATTGAGATGACACAGATCAATATTAGAAGAAAATTGGTCACTCAGGATGCCTATTCCAGATGACATGGTACTCTCCACATGGGAACATAAGTGCCCTGACCAGGTTTAAACAAAAGTTGGAAAAGGTAATCGCACTGCTATTGCTTCCAGTGGAGTACAGAGGGGAACCAATGATATCTGTGCCAAAAACAGACTCCTCCAGCTGCTCCCTTACGCCAGTGCATTCCAGACAGTAGGCATGGTAATCTCAGATGGTTGAAGAATTTGTAATCAGTGAAATGTATTTCTCAGAGAATAACACAGACTGAGAAACAGGAAAAAGTTTTCTGTTGCAGTTTTCGCCCGTGACAGTAATATACATAGCTAGTTTTCCAGTTACCACATTTAGGGTGGGGACGGGGGACGGCAACGGCGACGGAGGGGGACGGCGAGGGCGACGGAGGGGGACGGCGACGGAGGGGGACGACGACGGAGGGGGACGGCGACGGAGCGGGACGGCGACGGAGCGGGACGGCGACGGAGCGGGACGGCGACGGAGCGGGACGGCGACGGAGCGGGACGGCGACGGAGCGGGACGGCGACGGAGCGGGACGGCGACGGAGCGGGACGGCGACGGAGCGGGACGGCGACGGAGCGGGACGGCGACGGAGGGGGACGGCGACGGAGGGGGACGGCGACGGAGGGGGACGGCGACGGAGGGGAGAGGGGGACGGCGACGGAGGGGAGAGGGGGACGGCGACGGAGGGGAGAGAAGGGTGGAGACGGAGGGGAGAGTATGGGGAGGGTATGAGGGGGAAAGGAGGGGGGGTATGAGGGAGACGGGGGGAGGGCATGAGGGAGACGGGGGGAGGGCATGAGGGAGACGGGGGGAGGGCATGAGGGAGACGGGGGGGAGGGCATGAGGGAGACGGGGGGGAGGGCATGAGGGAGACGGGGGGGAGGGCATGAGGGAGACGGGGGGGAGGGCATGAGGGAGACGGGGGGGAGGGCATGAGGGAGACGGGGGGGAGGGCATGAGGGAGACGGGGGGGAGGGCATGAGGGAGACGGGGGGGAGGGCATGAGGGAGACGGGGGGGAGGGCATGAGGGAGACGGGGGGGGGGAGGGTATGAGGGAGACGGGGGGGAGGGTATGAGGGAGACGGGGGGGAGGGTATGAGGGAGACGGGGGGGAGGGTATGAGGGAGACGGGGGGGAGGGTATGAGGGAGACGGGGGGAGGGTATGAGGGAGACGGGGGGAGGGTATGAGGGAGACGGGGGGAGGGTATGAGGGAGACGGGGGGAGGGTACGAGGGAGACGGGGGGAGGGTACGAGGGAGACGGGGGAGGGTACGAGGGAGACGGGGGAGGGTACGAGGCAGACGGGGGAGGGTACGAGGCAGACGGGGGAGGGTACGAGGCAGACGGGGGAGGGTACGAGGGAGACGGGGGGAGGGTACGAGGGAGACGGGGGGAGGGTACGAGGGAGACGGGGGGAGGGTACGAGGGAGACGGGGGGAGGGTACGAGGGAGACGGGGGGAGGGTACGAGGGAGACGGGGGGAGGGTACGAGGGAGACGGGGGGAGGGTACGAGGGAGACGGGGGGAGGGTACGAGGGAGACGGGGGGAGGGTACGAGGGAGACGGGGGGAGGGGGGACGGAGGAGAGGGGTGGGACGGAGGAGAGGCACGGGACGGAGGGGAGGGGAGGGGAGGTGTGAGATGGAGCGGGTGTGAGGGGGGAGACGGGGGGTGTGAAGGGGGGAGACAGGGGGCGGGGGAGACGGGGCGTGTGAGGGGGGAGACGGGGGTGTGAGGGGGGAGACGGGGGGTGTGAGGGGGGAGACGGGGGGTGTGAGGGGGGAGACGGGGGTGTGAGGGGGGAGACGGGGGTGTGAGGGGGGAGACGGGGGGTGTGAGGGGGGAGACGGGGGGTGTGAGGGGGGAGTCGGGGGGTGTGAGGGGGGAGTCGGGGGGTGTGAGGGGGGAGTCGGGGGGTGTGAGGGGGGAGTCGGGGGGTGTGAGGGGGGAGTCGGGGGGTGTGAGGGGGGAGTCGGGGGGTGTGAGGGGGGAGTCGGGGGGTGTGAGGGGGGAGTCGGGGGGTGTTAGGGGGGAGTCGGGGGGTGTTAGGGGGGAGTCGGGGGGTGTTAGGGGGGGGATTCGGGGGGTGTGAGGGGGGATTCGGGGGGTGTGAGGGGGAGTCGGGGGGTGTGAGGGGGGAGTCGGGGGGTGTGAGGGGGGGGATTCGGGGGGGTGTGAGGGGGGGATTCGGGGGGTGTGAGGGGGGGGAGACGGGGGGTGTGAGGGGGGAGACGGGGGGTGTGAGGGGGGAGACGGGGGGTGTGAGGGGGGGTGACGGGGGGTGTGAGGGGGGGTGACGGGGGGTGTGAGGGGGGGTGACGGGGGGTGTGAGGGGGGGAGACGGGGGGTGTGAGGGGGGAGACGGGGGGTGTGAGGGGGGAGACGGGGGGTGTGAGGGGGGAGACGGGGGGTGTGAGGGGGGGAGACGGGGGTGTGAGGGGGGAGACGGGGGGTGTGTGAGGGGTGGGAGACGGGGGGTGTGAGGGGGGAGACGGGGGGGTGTGAGGGGGGAGACGGGGGGTGTGAGGGGGGAGACGGGGGGTGTGAGGGGGGATGTGACGGAGTGACAGGGGGGAGGGGAGGCGGGGATGGAGGGGATGCAGAGACGGAGGGGAGGGGATGGGGGAGATGGTGGGGAGGGGGAGATGGAGGGAGGGGGGAGATGGAGGGGAGGGGGGAGATGGAGGGGAGGGGGAGATGGAGGGGAGGGGGGAGATTGAGGGGAGGGGGGGAGATTGAGGGAGGGGGGGAGATTGAGGGGAGGGGGGAGATTGAGGGGAGGGGGGAGATTGAGGGGAGGGGGGAGACGGAGGGGTGTGGGAGGGGGGGGAGAGAGAGAGAGGGGGAGAGAGAGAGGGAGAGGAGCAGCACAGGAAAGGAAGCTGTACTGCAAGAGTACCAAACTCTTCACGTATTGTACTGGAGCTTCAAACAGGCCAGACCTTACCTGTGGCGTCAGTATAGAGACAGCCATTAGTGCTCATGTTGTCATAGTGATGCTGTTTACTAAAGTTTACTGTAGTTAATAAGGAATTTTAGGGATAGCATTTTTGCTAGAAAGAACAATGCTCAGCTGTTGGAAATACTGAGGAATGATGACATGCATTTAAAGTTCTCTGAGCTGTGGATACTGTGATAATGAATACTGAAGTGGACAGTCCAGTTGAGCAGGAATGACATCTCTGAAAAAGACAATCAGACACTGGACAGACAAAATAGGTACAATAAAGATAACTATATATATGAAGACAGTAACTGTTCTTGAAAGAACAGATACTGTAGATGACTGTGCAGCTTTTCCGTGGAATAAAGTGATGACTAACTGAAACCCTCAGCTGCCGACAGGTGATGTTAATATACCTTGATGTGGACAGCTGATAATAGCAGTCGCTCTATTCGTCTGTGTCCTCGGTGGCTCAGATGGATCGAGCGTCTGCCATGTAAGCAGGAGATCCCGGGTTCGAGTCCTGGTCGGGGCACACAATATCAGCTGTCCACACTGATGTATATCAACAACACCTGTCGGCAGCTGAGGGTTTCAAAGCTGCACAGTCATCTACAGTATCTGTTCTTTCAAGAACAAAAAAATGGTTCAAATGGCTCTGAGCACTATGGGACTTAACTTCTGTGGTCATCAGTCCCCTAGAACTTAGAACTACTTAAACCTAACTAACCTAAGGACATCACACACATCCATGCCCGAGGCAGATTCGAACCTGCGACCGTAGCAGTCCCGCGGTTCCGGACTGCGCGCCTAGAACCACTAGACCGCCGCGGCCGGCTTTCAAGAACAGTTACTGTAATTATATATATAGTTAAAAGCTACCTAGCCATTGACCTTTGTGTGTGCGAATGTGGACAGGTTGCCCAAACTCGTATGGGAATCGCCAAAGCATGCGCGAGTAATGAATGAATGGGCAAATATCTGTAATGTACATTACATAGGTAGAATTGTGGACAGTTGGGAATGTGAGTCTCACGGGAAGCGTGCAAGGGATAAGTCCTGCAGTCGTGCTATTCGTCTGTGTCCTCGGTGGCTCAGATGGATAGAGCATCTGCCATGTAAGCAGGAGACCCCGGGTTCGAGTCCCGGTCGGGGCACACATTATCAGCTGTCCACATCGAGGTATATCAACAACACTTGTTGGCAGCTGAGGGTTTCAGTTAGTCATTTAATAAAGATAACTGTGTGGAAACCTAGGGTAACAGAAGAAATACTGAAATTGATTGACAAAAGAAAAAGGTACAGAAATGCTCAGAAAATGCAGTAAAATAAATCACTTAGGAATGAAACAATACGAGAGAAGGAAAGTTGCTACTCACCATATAGCGGAGATGCTGAATCGCGATAGGCATAATAAAAAGATTCACACAATCAATTCACTTAGTAATGAAAATAAATAGGAAATGCAGAAACACTAAGGCAAAATGGCTGCATGAAAAATGTGAAAAATAAAAAAAGAACTGGTCATTGGAAATACAGATTCAGCATACAGAAATGTAGGAAAAACACATCTGGTGAAATTAAATGCAAAGGTGTCAACATTAAAAGTGCAGGGGAAATTCCACTGTTAAAACACACAGGATAGAGTGGATAGTTGGGAACAATACACTGAATGCTTTGAAGAGGGGAAGGACTTCTCTGATGATGACAGAAGATGAAATGGAAGTTGATATCAACAACACATGGAATCCAATATTACAGCCCAAATTTGACAGAGCTTCGATAACCTTGCAACTATGCCAGAAGGCATAGGTAACTTTACTTTAGAATTTCTGAATTCATTGGGGAAAGGTGGCAACCAAATGAGTATTCAAGTTGGTTTGTAGAATCAATGAGACAGGCTTTCAGAAATATGTCACCCACACAATTCCATAGATAAAATGACCAGGTAAGTGTTAGAATTATCGCACAGTCAGCCTAAGAGCTCAGGCTGCACATTACTGATGAGAATAAAAGAGAGAAGAATGGAAAATAAGATTCAGAATCTCCTAGGTGTCAATCAGTTTGGCTTTAGGATAGATAAAGGCACTGGAGAGGTTCTCTGGATAATGGAAGCAACACTCAATTAAAATCATGCCCCTTTCATGGGACTTGTCGACCTGGAAAAGCATTTGATAATATAAAATGGTGCAAGATGTTCAAAATTCTTGGAAAAATGGGTGTAAGAACCAAGAAGGACAATAACAACGGAAGACCAAGAATGATGTGCTCAGATTAAAAAGATTGTGAGACAAGGATGCAGTCTCTTCCCTCTCCCCTCCCCCCCCCCCCCCTTTCCGGCTGTTCAATCTGCACATCAGAGAAGCATTGGAGCAAATAAAAGTTAGGTTCAGAGTGATATTGAATTCAGGTTGGAAGAATATCATGGTGACATTTGTTGATGACTTTGCTACTCTCAGTGTAAGCACTGACAATTACAGGGTATACTGAATGGAACAAAAAAAAAAATCTATTGAGCATAGAATATGGACTGAAAGAGCATTTAAGAAAGACTTAAGTAATGAAGAGCACCAGAAATGAGATTAAATAAAAACTTATCACCAAAATTGGGAACCACAAAGTAGATAAAATGAAGGAACTCTGCTACCTTAGAAGCAAAATCACACAACAGATGAAGCAAGAACATGAAAAGCTGTCTAGCACAAAGAGGGCACTTCTGCCAAAACAAAATCTAGTATCAAACATAGAATTGAAGCATCTGAGATACAGTACTATAAATAAATGTATGAGACTGGCGACTTACCATCTGACTTTCGAAAAAAATATCATCCACACAATTCTGAAGACTGCTGACAAGTGTGAGAATTATCATACAGTCAGCCTAACAGCTCATGCATCCAAGTTGCTGACAAGAATAACACAGCACTGATGAACCGTACAATGAAGATAAAAAAATAAAAAAGGGTTGAGAAGTGGCATTAAAATTCAAGGCAAAAGGATACCAATGATGTGATATGCTGTTCTTTGCTATCCTGAGTGAAAGTGAACAGGAATTACATGATCTGCTGAATGGAATGAACAGTCTAATGAGTACAGAATATGGATGAAAATTAAATAGAAAAGACAAAAGAAATGAGAAGTAGCATAAATGAGAACAGTGAGAAACTTAACATCAAGATTGATGGTCATGAAGTACATGAAGTTAAGGAATTCTACTATCTAGGCAGGAGAATAACCAATGACAGACAGAGCAAGGAGGACATCAAAAGCAGACTTGCACTGACCAGAAGGGCACTCTTGACCAAGAGAACTCTACTAGTATTAAACATGCTTCAATTAATTTGGGGAAGAAATTTCTGAGAATGTACGTTTGGAACACAGCATTGTATGAAAGTGAAACATGGACTGTGGAAAAACCAGAACAGAAGAGAATTGAAGTGCTTGAGGTGCGGTGCTACAGACGAATGTTAAAAATTAGGTGGACTGATTAAGGTAAGGAATGAGGAGGTTCTGCACTGAATCGGAGAGGAAAAGAATATGTGGAAAACAGTGACGAGGAGAAGGGATACTACATCAGGAAATGACTTCCATGGTGCTAGAGGGATCTGCAATGGGCTATTGTTGTTGGTTTACTGTTGATTCTGATAACGACCCTATCACCGAACTGTTCACAGTAAGTCACTCTCTGCCCTAATTTATTATTCATAACGAATCCTAATCCATAGATATCAAGATGATGGGACTGGACTGATTACATGGCACACGGAAATGTTTGGACTGCCATTCTCCCCGCACTTCATGTGGGAACAGAGCAGAAGAAACCCTTATAACTGGTACAATGGGGCATACCCTCCACGACACACTTCACTTCATAGTGGTTTGCATGAATATAGATAGTCATTAAAAGATACAAAGACATAAAACATATTTCTGCTAAGAAAACATAGCAATTTAGAATTTTAGTTTTCAAATATACTCGAGTACAGAATCAGCTTAACCAGTCTGCTTCTTATTTGAAACCAATAAACTTAAAGTGAGACAGTCTACAGTCATACCATAATGTTTAACTATAGAAGGACTACATACAATGAAATGGAGACTCTTATCAAACTAAAAGCACCTAAAAACACGGTACTTTGAGTTTACAATGAGGAGATGGCTGTGTCATCCCCCCCCCCCCCCCCCCAAACCCCTTCTTCTTGGATCAGACCATTTGCAACTAATTTAAAACGTCACCAAGTTATGTAGAAACCACCACAGGGGTCATCCCAGTCATGTTTTTGGTAACTAAATCTGACACCTGTTTCCACAACAGTATAGTCTCACTACATAAGTTTCATTTATTGCATCATTCACAAAATTTTAATCTGAATGACTTGATCAGTAAATTTTGTGAAAACAACTTTTTCTTCACAGTTACACCAGTGATCCTAACTAGTGACATTCTCCTATTGCTTCAGCTGTTGTAAATTGCTCACCAGAATCCAGCTATTCAAAGACAAAAGTGCTAAAATTTATCAGGTGTGGTAGCTTTAGAAGAAAAACCAGTTAAGTACACAATTGGTAGTTATCACTTACCACCTACCAACTGTCGATCTAAGGAAAGTGGTATTATAAACCCTAGACCGGAGCAACTAACAGCTACATACTTAAGATCAGTTATTAATTATGAAACTGTAATATCAACATAAATTCTCAGGCAAAAATTAAATAAGTAAATAAAAACAAAAATCTCTCTCTAATATTATTCCATACCATAACCAGCTTAAGACTTATTCCAAGTTCTGTGGCCAGATCCTGCCATCCAGGTGTCCGGTCATCCAATGCAAGAGAAAGTTCTCCACAGATATTCTTTCCAGCAGGTGAAAATAGCCAACCAACGTGTATATATTCAGTAGCTGACAATAACTCTCCGAGGAATGGGCCAATAGGGGTAGGCCGCAGGATACTATTCCTTTCATATTCCAATTGTTCATTTCTTGAACTGAAAAGAAAAAAAACAGTCAATAAATAAAAACAAATAATCATCTCGTCTGTTTTTCTACTCTATTCATACATCATTTGTAGAAGTATTGCAAAAATGGGAGAGGAGAAACATGACATCAAAATAGTGAATCGTCAGCAGTGAACAATATCAACTCAATGATAATAAAAGGGGCATGTCAACCAAATTAAAACTTATTGGAATGTAAAGAGAGAATAGTAGAGAGGGAGATTTCAACAGTTGATAGTGGGTGGCAAGTTTTCCAGCAGAATACTAAACAACAAGACATAATTAAGTATAAGGATTTTTGCAGACAAATAAGAACTGCATTCATTCAATATGAGTTCCCAAATGAAGTGAAATTTGCCGTTGCTGAGGTTGGCTGCAAAAGTGACATTTTTCATGATGCCATGTCAACAACTACCACCTACAGGGGACAGGCAGATTAATGAGATACTGTACTTATTTGGGAATGGTTTATTAATAACGGATTGGATCCCAATTTGCCCATACTTCAGCTTTGATTCTTCTGGGAATACTGGCACATAATGTTTGTATAGTCTCATTGGAACACTATGCCACTCTTCGATCAGAACTTCTTCTAACTCCTGCACTGACAAGGGAGCCTGAAATCTGCTCAGGAGTCTGCACTCCAATACCACCCACAGGGGATCGATAATGTTCAAGTCCAGGGACTGTGATGGCCACGGAAGATGCTGCAGTTCAGTTGCATGCTCTTCATACCACAAGTGCACTGTCCTGGCTGTGTGAATCAGTGCATTATCGTCATGAAATATGGTGTTATTGTTGGGGAACAACATTTGAATCATGGGGTACACCTGCTCACCTAAAATGTTCACATAATCGTTGGCTGGAGTAATGATGGGACCAGCAGAATACCATGATATGGCTGCTCACACCATCACTCTTCCACCTCCATGCTTAACCGTTGGAATCAAGCAATCAGAATTGTAGATGTCTTTTGGCATTCTCCAGATATAAACCTGGCCCAGTGTTGGAAATGACATGTTTCCACTGATCAGCCATCCAGGATTTACACTCCTGACACCATGTTTTACGTTTCTTTGCCTTGGTGGTTGTCAGTAATGGTTTCGGTACAGCATCTCTCCATGAAAATTTGCTCTATGGAGGTCTCTGCATACAGTGTCAATAGATACAAGATCTCTAAGATGACTATTGAGCTCTGCTGTCACATTAGCCACCATAGTTTTGTGTTGTTTTGACAATTTGTGTTAGCGTACGACGATCTCTGTCATTTAGTTTTGATTTGCATTCACTATTACATTTACATGATGATGTCTTTCCATGTTTTGTGTAGGCTGTCATGACTGTTGAAACATTTGATCTTGAAACATTCAATACATTGACTGTCTTGGTTACTGATGCCCCAGCTAATCGCGCCCCCAAAAACTGCCTTCTTTGGAACTCTGTTAGGTCTTTCATTGCACGCCGACCTCGGCCTCTGAATGGAAACATGAAGTGCGCAACACTCAAACAACCTACTCTGATACCTAGCCCGTACTGAACTCTCACAGTCCAGCACCACACGTGCCTTACCTGCTTTGTTGACCATCAAACAACCATCCCATTACTATCACTCTTCACATTATTTTGCCTATCCCCTGTAGTTCCTTTATTCACAATATTTTCTAGAAGCTTTGAGAGAATGAGGTAGCCAGACATTATTTGAATTTCACAAGAACTACTCCACTAATTCAGCTTTCTACACATTCACTAACCTGAAATAGCACAAACAACACACACTACCAAATGCAAACAACATATTCACTGCAGCTGTGATACATCAGACCTCTAGCAACTATGAACTACCTGGTGTACAGTTATTCAAAAGTGATAGAGCAGTGCTATCTGCATAACATTTTGATCTCTTAACAGCCAAGATTTTTAATTCAACTTCCACTGCACTAAAGACATCAAGCCAGTACAGTTTGCCTCTAAATGAAAGTGGAAGAAACTACACTGGAATTAAGTGAACTTTGAGCACCAGGTTCTGATCTACAATTGCAACTGAGGCACTGAATTTTGAAAGCCTGGGATGCAGACTGGTAAGCTACCACATTTACAAACAGATGCTGATTAATGGAACAACATATGCCCAATAGACTTCCCTCCCTATCAGCAAGATTTGGTTAGTTTGTTGGTTAGCTGCTGGTTAAGGGACTAAATAGTGAGGTTATCAGTTCCTCGGTCAAAAGAAATGTCATCTGGAGTTAGTGATGTCACCCGGAAATTTGATTGAATTATAAAAGTATGTAGGAGTGGTAAAACTGAGGCCTCGAACCCAATATTGATGCCACAGCTGTGGAATAATTTAAAGATACATAAAAATGTATAGGTTGGGTAAGTACATAGGTCATAGCACGTGAGGGCTCCTCCAGGGCTCATCTGTGGTGAGAGAAACCCCACCCGTAACTGATCCCGCACCAACCCACTTAGCGTCAGAGACATTATAGAGTATATTATGCCTCCTATCCAGGAGATTTGTAACAGTAAAAGTGAGAACATCAAAAACATAATAGAAATCGGCTGAAGCAACTGTAGTAAAATAAATGAGTGAAATATAAGATTAGTACATAGTTGGGACCAGGCGAGTATCCTCAGGGGCATGTGAGGCTGCCATCCTTCCACACAGCCATCCTACCCATGAACCATTATAATTGCCGTGTTATAGAGCTGAACAGCATCCACTATTTATCAGAGTATAACTTGTAAAATGGGAAATACAATGCAGCAGAGAAAAGGGACTCACCCCATCTGAAAGCCATTAAGAGTAAAAGAGGGAGCTTGCCAGCTGGCAAAGGAGGTAGGGTCGAAATCCTCCAGACCTAGCATGTGGCAGGAGATCCCCAACCCTCCCTGCCCCACAAGTAGTATAAAACATTATATCCGAGAGTAAAAACCCCTTTCATAAAGAAAAATCAGCAACCAGTTCAACTGTCTGAGTCGACCACCAAGATTGGAGACAAATAACCTGCTGAACCATAGAGGGTCAAAGGAGGGGACACTTCACCAGGATGTGAGCTACCACCTCTGAGGCTCTACAAGCACAACATATAGGGGTGGCTCATTATGTTACCTTAAATTATAGGTTAATCTGGGGTGACCAATACACAGGCGACATAACAGTAGACTGCTTCTGGGAGGAAAAGATGGAGGCGGACAATGCAGCAGGTGCCTTCTTGACAGAGCAGAGTGGGACACCCAGTGAGTACTTTCTATGGAGGTTAGTGTGAAGTTCTAGCAGAAGGTCTCATGGCACTTTCCAATTCGTAATTCCATCGGAGAGCAGGTGTTAGTGGGTAGAAGTCCATTGCATGGAGAAAGAGCTTGATATGTTGGCTGAATATAAATTTGTCAGATGGTGATCACATAATTGAGCATGTGTTGGTACCATCCCAACTAAAGAGGGAAGCTTCTGGCTTAAGCAAGTATACAATCTATGGATTAGTCTGGAAGATGCCAATGGTCAGTCTTACTGCACAATGATGGACTGGGTCTAACACCGTCAAAGCCAAAGGTGATTCTGAGCCACAAACCTGCAACCTTAGTCCAGTCAGGACAAGATAAAGGCCAGGTAAATCTAGAGGAGAGCAAATAAGCAGAAAGTGTAAAGCTTTTGTGTGCAGCTAGTATTTAGTTGACAAACAGAAGGCAACCATGTCAGCACTTTATCAGAGAAGAGGTCCAAAGATCAGGACTGTGCAACGAAGTCCAAGTGCTGGATACCCAAAAAGAGTTCTAGGTCAAGAAGGACCATAATGTGATGACAGAAGTTGATGAGGTGTTTCTGCAGGAGAGCAATGGAAGCCATGGGAAAGGGGCTAAAAAGAGGCCCTTCAGATGGCACCTTGCAACTAATGCTCAGCCAAAGCTACAAACTGAAGATTGTACCAACTCTAACCCGAAACAAGCATTGGGATAAAAGCGCACAAATAAGAATCAGTAGGGACTCTCACAAGCCCCAGTTTTGGATTGTAAGTAAAATGTGATGGTGAAAAGCAGCACTTTAATTCTTGCATAAGCCAAAAAAGTCTGCAATGATTAGCTGGCATTTAGAAAAAAGCCTATCAGACTGATGTTTCCAATTTCACCAGATGGTCTGTTGAGGATCACCCTTCCCAGGAAACATACTTACAGGAGAAAAAATGGCCACATGATCTGAGAAACCAACATGATCATCAGACTACCATCCTTTCAAACATTTTTCGGAGCACAATGGCAAGGCCAATAGGGCAGTATCTGTTGACGGACATGAAAGTACGAACCAAAAGGTGACAACAAAGTGGCCATTAACATTACATCACTGCTCAAAGCCAACAACTAGTGTTGAATATTCCTCTTGATCCTGAAACTACACAGAATCAACACAGATTCTGAAGACTGGCAGCCTGCTCCAGAATGACTGACTGATGTAACTGGACTGCAATATTCCAACTAACAAATTTATTTAATTTGAGAAAAAAAAAATGAAAAGCAAAAGCACCTCTAAGTGAAAGTTGTAAGATGTGCTTACTGAAGAGGTAGTCATTTGTGGGAAAGACTTAAGAATTCCATGACAAATATCTGACTAATGAAATCAAGGTGAAGTTGTAAATATGATGGATCTAGATCAGGAAGGGAGGCAACAAGTAATTTGATCATGTGACATGCAATAGGTACATAAAACTTTGTAGAAGGAAAGAAGGTTAGTGATAACGCACCATCAAATATGTCATTAGAGAGAGTAAACAAGTGGACGTAATACAGTTGACCTAAGAAACATGTAAAAAAATAACTGCAAAGGAAAAGAAAGCATGCATATAATATACTAAGCATAACTGAAGATTCGAGCAACAACCATTTTTGGTGTAACCTATAATTTTATGTGTTTGGAGGCTTAATATTCACTTAAAGGTGGAATGGGCAGTGTTTTATCAGATGAGTTAGTGTCATGACTCGCTCTAATACATGTAAAAACAAACAATTTTATAATCTCTCAGTTACAATCATTTCATGTCATGTCATGTCATGTCACACCATTTCACACTGCAGAACATATGAGCTAAAGAATTAAATCCATTTTTTACCTTTCGTCAATTTCTTGCAATCATAACAACTATTAGCTAACTCTCCTTAAATCCAGTAAGGCTCAGTGGCTGAATGGATGAGTGTTAAACTACAAATTCAAAGGTTTGCAATTCCATTTATGGTCGGTTCTACGATTTTTTTTTTTCTGTCACTTACTGATCCTTTCATTTCTTTCAGTGATTTGCTAAGATGTTTGCCATGTCCCCAGAGACAAGGTGGGGTATGTTAGTTCAATGGTAGTAGAAAGAAGTATTCCACCTCCTAAAGGACCAGTGTTCAAACCATTATTTTGGTTGATGACAGGTGTACCTAATTAAAAACTAACATGGGTGTAACCTCGCATGTAAAGCATTGGTAGAATTTAGTGCTGTTTGTCCTGCCAGTTGATGCGATGTTATCGACTTTACAGCACAACTGTAACACTAGAGTGTGATATTGCACCCTCACCCCCTGAAGTCTTGGTTGTGAGGACAGAACTATCTGTAGCGTAACCAGAGGTTTAAGTTAGGTTGGAAAGTGATAATCTGGTTGATGATTGGCGAAATCCAACTGATGTGAATTCCAGATATGGGTTGTATTAATGCAACAGCCTGTACCGTGGCCTAACGTTTACGTCGCGTCATGCATGAAGCATTTTTCATAGTTAAGACAAACCACATGGTAAATTCTAAAAACTTACACAGTGGACAACTCACCAATGAATAATTTGATGCATTTTTTTGGCACATTTATCTCAAAAGAACTATGTAACATTTACAAAACAATAACGTACCTCTAATGAATTTGACAGAAAACATGAAAGAACGTCTACTTTTCGAAAACAATATTGCTACAGCACCAGCATCTCAATTAACTATTTCGACGCTATCCGTAAAAATCTTTTCACATTACATTATAAATAAAGTATTATTACCATAATTGTTGAATCGCTTGTAACTTTGCAGGTGCGTTACGGTCGATTTCCGCTAAATCCATGTTTCATACATATATCTCTTCACTTCTATGACACAATCGCCTTCACTTCCTCAACTGCAAAGGTACACATTAAAGATAAAAACATACGTTTTAGCAACTGCTTGACGTCCAATTACATCACTGCGTGCAATTTACATATCCGCTGACACGAACACACACGGAAAGAGCCGAAGCTTTGACAGTAGGTGTGCAGACTTCCTCCTTGAACCCGAACGGGAACGTGCAATTGCAAATATGACAAATTAGAGTAAAAGCTGCATGCAATCAGTGGTAAAAGAGCCACCAATACAAAAAGAATCTGAAAAAAACGTAAATCTTTTTAGGCATAGCCAAGAAAGCAAAGTGAAATCGTTCCACAATTAGGCGTGCACGGGTTCAACACTCAAGGGCGTAATTTGATTTGGCTCGAATGAGTTTATTGTAATCAGGAAATATAACGACTGCTGAGCACCTCTAGAGTCGTTTTAAAAAATTGATTTTTGAGCCACTTAGCACTGAACCATGATGTGTGGATCACGTCAGAAAAGACAGAATTTGAGTATTTCCAGAAATCCAGTGACTAGAAGCAAGAGACAAGTTGTTGTTTAATATAAGAAAACGAATGGATCGTATCCATATCGGCTGTAAAATGCATGGTAGAGAAATGGAAACTAGGCATCGGAAGGAACACCAAGTGCACTCTTTGTGCGTACCTGGCGGTCTCATTCAACATATCGAAGAGGCTATTCCGGCAGCAATTGACGGAAATGGGTGAAAAGCATTACAGGATGTGGCGCACTTGGAGCAAACGATCCCTGTCGTCGGGATTCTTGGATCATTCTACCGACTGGCAGAGAAGACTGAGAGGACCAACCTCGCTCACAGAGTTTCAACGAAGCTCATAATCTACATCATTGTCCCCTAACACATTAGCGCCCTCCCTCCTGTTCTGAGTCGAATGGAAGGCTTGGACCAGAGACTACGAAGGTTATTTGACAAGCCAGGCCTTGACTTGATAGACTTTCGCTATAGGTTTGATAACTGTAAGGTTCCCATAAATGGGTCAAGTGTGCATCAGAGGCTGCTACCCAGGTAACTGACGGTGTGTGGGTGCACACAAGATTTTGATTTTGAATTAGGTGACTCTCCATCTAGTCCAGATAACGATTGCTCTAGAAGACGCGAAAGTATCTGGGTAAAAGCCAAAAAATTGTCACTTCCCTTCCACAGGCGTGAGTATTAACACCTAGGGGTTAACTGCAAACCTGAAGCTGCCAGCAGTGAGATTTAATTGACCTTACTGGAAGTGCCTTTATCCCCACATGGTATTGCTGTACTGGTCGACGTCAGAGCCATCTTGCTACATCTGTGACCTCCCTTTTACCCAAGTATGCTTCCTGCAGAGTGCTTCCTTCATTGGGCCAAACAGATGGAAGTCGGAAGTTGCGAGATCTGGGCTCTAGGATGAATGAGGAGGAAGCGTCCAATGAAATTCTAAGAGCTCCTCTCAGGTGCACGACTTGTGTGAGACCCTGCATTGTCATCGAGACATAGAAGCTCGTTTATATCTTTGTGGTGATGAACGAGCGTAAGTCGGTTCTTCAGTTTCCTGAGAGCAGCACAATACACTTCAGAGATGATCATTGCATCATGATGGAGGACAACAAACAGAATAATCTCTTCAAAGTCCCAGAAGACCATCACCGTTACTTCACTGGATGAACGTGACGCTTTGAACTTTTTCTCCGGAGGAGACATGGTGTGATGCCACCCCGTGGATTGCCATTTTTTCTGGTTCAAAGTGAGGAACCTATATTTCATCGCCTGTGATGATGTTCTAAAAAAATTGTCACGATCAACCTCGTAATGCACAAGAAATTGCACACAGATGGTCCTCCATTGCTCTTTCTGTTCTTGTGTTAGGGGACGAGGAACCCAGCGGGCATTCACCTTTGAGTATGCCAACTGATGCACGAGTGTTTCAGCACTACCACATCTACGTGTACAAGATGTTATTTGTCGTCCACCTCAAATGGGAGTGTCCGTATGTTCCAACATTGTAGGATGTCACAGCTGTGTGCAGCTGGCTGGCATGCAGGGGATCTGACAGGTTTGTGTCACCTTGGTATAATGATTACAGACGTCTCACCCACGACTGACCATGCTTTTGTTCAGCGCCATATCTCTGAAGACATGTGCCAAGTGCCTATGAATATTTGCGATGCGATGGTTTTCCACCAAAAGAAACTCAAGGACAGTTCGCTGTTTGGAACACACCTCCTTTAAAGTCGCCATTTTGAACGCTATGCATAGCACCACCACCTATCGGAACTTCACAAGGCTGTAGCAGTTAAAGCGGGAAAATTCCATGTTGCCCCACAAATATTCTGCACTTTTTCAACAGAAACTGACAGAAAAAATTGTGTTGTATCACTTATTGAACACCTTTTCCTCTTCTGATTCTTGAACAGAGTATTTGCTGTTACTATCTGAAAATTATTGCAGAACTCGATTGGTGTTTTTCCTCTCTTATACCAACTGCCAAGCCCATGCTCTCCCAAAAAGCTTTCTTCTACTAATTCTCCTTCAACCGCATTCCAATCCCCATGGTTAACAGATTTCGTCTCCCTTTATATACTGAATTACCTGTTCAGTATCCTCAAGCACTTTATCTACGTCTTCGTCTTCTACTTGCAGCATCGACATATGTAAGGAACTATTGTTTTTGGCATTGGTTTACTGTTGAATCTGATTAGAACAACCACATCACAACTGTTCACAGTAGCTCACTCTCTGCCCTACTTTCCTATTTGTATGGAACCCTACTGCCGTTACACATTTTCTGCTACTGTTGATATTACCGTATATTCATCTGACCAGAAATCCTTGTTTTTTTCCATTTCACTTCACTGACCCCTACTTCATCTAGATTGAGCCCTTGCATTTCCCTTTTCGGAATTTGTAGCTTTTGTAAACAGCTGACATTCCATGCTCTGAACTCCCAGAATGTTATTCCTTCATATTTCACCTCCTGGAGATCAGAATGAGGGACTAATCTCGAATTTTCTACCAATGGAGATATCATCAGGACATTTTCTGAATTACAGGCCACATGTCTTGTGAAGACCCATTATGTGTCTTTAATGCAATTGCTTCCACCGCCTTCTGCATTGACATGCCGTTGATCACCGCTGATTATACGGTATTTTAGGGGCAGTTTCCCACCCCATGGGCATGAGAGTGCCCTGAACCTCCGTCCGCTCATCTGTCCTCTTTGAAAAGGCTGTTGGCAGTACGAGGGTGGGTTCGTATGCCAAAAGTCTTCAGCTACCATTGCTGATAATATTTATTCAGAAGTTAAGCAGCTGATGGGTTCGACTATGGGCAGAGAACGTTTTGATTATGAGTGAAAGGCGTTACCCCTAAACCACAGTCACCCTCCCAGTTCCTATGTCAGTAGGTGTGCGTATCTTCTCAATTCTAAAATGGCTATTGTTGTAACAAAACAGTTGCATGACAAAACACTTTCGACAAAAGCTTTCTCCTTCGAAATTCAAATAATGCCTAACAACTGTCTGGCGCTAATCTAAAAGGGTGGATTGTCTTACATTTCTTTTCATTTGCTAAAGAAGTGTTCATTTGTCCTGTGTGGCAGCTGATCGCTACTTGTTGGGTGGAGTACGAAGTCGTCTTCATTGAAACTACTGCTAATTTAAGTGATCTAACAGAGAGTGGCACTAATTGAGTACCTGTTGTACAGCAGCCTTCATTTCGTTAATTTCATATGACTACTGCAAATAAGAACCAGATTTGAGCATGAATGTCTCTCTAATGCGCTGACACAAAATCCAGGTAATCGGAATGGTGCGAGAATGTTGTTGGCAATATAAGTTATCTCTCAGTTTTTCCATAGCCAACAATGAATTGTAAATCAGGATCGCTGGATGTGTGCTTAGAATGTTGTGCATTGTAAGATGTAAAAGCGCAGTCAATAGAAAAATTACTGGTACTTGTAACTTTTCTGTATCTCATAAACGAATGAAAACCGAAAACGTAAGTGAGGGAATCGAAAAATATACCAATGTATCTCTATTAAAAAATCTCAGTAATTTTACTGATTGAGAGAATATAGACCTAGTCTGCACCTCTCTTGGCATCAAGTGCTCTGATGAAAAGGCTAGTGGTCTCCTGGTCAGTATTTCCGATGTCAGCAGTTATGTTGAAGAAAAGGAGAACGATGATTCACAAAAGAAAAAAATTTTATTGAATCAATGGCAAACTTACATAAATTAGAGTTTCAAGAATGATGTCAATGGCAGAATGAGAAAATTCCAATTGGTTGGTTGTCATTATATCAATGCTTGGTTTATTGTAAAGCTGCTAAGTTGTGTGTTCTTTCCTGGTATGCACAATGTATGGTAGACGTCATGGCGCTTTCATAATCTGTCTATTCAAAAATTTCAAAAAGTTTGAAAAATTTGCAAAATTGTATATGAATTCCAGACTGCGATAAAGATGCAGTAGAAAATCAAGAAATTTTGCTATTATTATGGCTAAAGAAATTGAGAGTGCAGAAGAGCTTCTCATTGAGAATCGTGCAAAATTAGTGGGGGACAGTGATGTACCTTGGAACATTTTTCAGACATTCGCCCTGTAACATGACCTTAATATGTTTTTTTATTCCATTCACTTAACATGTAGTATTTTTCTGAAATTACAAAAATTGCTCTAGAAGAGTAAGGTTTGTCTGAATGTGAACAACTGTCCCAAGGAACGACATCATCATGTACCTAAGAACAAACATTCTATTCAAATTTAAACATGTAGCAATCGAGTAAATCTTGTCTACAATATATTTAATAATATACTTCTTACATTGTTAATATAATACAAACCAATAGTCAGCAAATGAAATCAAATTAAGATGGGTTGTCAGAAACCACTTACAACCTAAAAACATTTTGAAACAGAATCTGTCAGCAGCTAATGCAATTATCCATTTTTGGGACAGGGAAACTTTTTAAGTCATTAAAGAAACTCAGTTCATTTGCAAATGTCAAGTTTTTCATGGTAAAGAGATCTTCAGTTTCAAGTTACAAGATGGTGCATGACTTAAGAAGCATGGTTAAACTGTCCACATGTTAAGTATCTAGTTTTGAAAATATACACAATTTTATTCGACGTAACACTCTGTATCTCAAAAATTAGCAATGTCCGCCAACTAGCTTTAATATACAGTATTATTAAGCACTTCAACATGAAGAGCTTGTCATCTTTACAAATGCTGCACAAAACACAATCTCGTGTCTCACAACATCAGACACTATGGAAGATGCTGCAAACTGCTTATGGCAGTTTCTAGTGTTCATTCCTCTTGTGATTTTAAAATCCTTCACTAGATTGAAACGCTGAGCAGGAAACATCGTGTATTTCAGGGTGCTCTATCCTTGAAGTACAACACTCCCTCCCAAAAACTTATCCCGCTAAGTTGAAATCAACTGTTTCTTTTGAATAATATGATTTGGCTTAAGAGGAAACACAAATTCATATGCTGTTTTCGGCTATGTCACAGTCAGGAAACAAAACATTGCATAAAAATTTTGAGAGTAGTCATAAAATTGCCAATTATATTTTCCATAAAATCATAAATGATTTAAATTGTGAAACAATCGGTTCAATTTTAAGTCATGTATTATCTTACAAGTTAAGTGTGAGCAGGTACAGAATATAGTTTCTACATAAATGAAATTGAAAATCGATGTTGAAGCCTACAGTCATGAGTCAAAACCGCAAAATGTGGGAAATGTTGCCCATACGAAATTATTAATAATAGGAAAACAATTAATTGAAAATATAGGGCTTATGAAGTGACCCACAGGAAATAACATACATGGCACCAACACATAAAATCTGGGTACATAAAAATATGTTGCACTGCAGGTATGCTGTTAATTTGTTTATTTTTATAACAATGACCAGGTATTAAAAGTGCTCTTTAGAAATGAATAGAACAAAACAATGAGCAAATGACAATGTTCTCAAAATTTCTGATTCGCATGTATGGGGAAAATAATTTGCCTCTGCTCCCACAAAAACCTGCAGGCACCCGTAACCGCCATATTGGATTCGCCATCTTTTGCTTTCTTGTGTTATAACTTGCTTGTCAATCTTTTTTACGATTACTTATAAATAAATATCAATTAATGATGCTTTGACACTAAAAGCCTTCACGACATATTAAGATTACTAATAATGTTGTTGGCTGCACATATTCTCTGTGATCAGGATGTTACAGATGTCGAGTTCCAACCCTGAAAACTCTCTGCCTCTCTCTCATGCACTGTTTCTTCACTGGAAATAAGTTGCCTCCCATGCTAACATGCTATTAAATGAACCTTGCCATCAGTGGAGAGTTTTGCGTGCCCCAGTGATACAGATAGCCATACCATAGCTGCAACCACAACGGAGGGGTATCTGTTGAGAGGCCACACAAACATGTGGTTCCTGAAGAAGGGTAACAGCCTTTTCAGTAGTTTCAGGGGCAACAGTTTGGATGATTGACTGATCTGGTTTGTAACATCAAACATATTGGACCTTGCTGTGCTAGTACTGCGAACAGATGAAAGCAAGGTGAAACTACCGTCGTAATTTCTCTCGAGGACATGAGCTTTATCATATGGTTAAATGATGATGGTGTCCTCTTGAGTAAATTATTCTGGAGGTAAAATAGTCCCCCATTCGGATCTATGGGTGGGAAATACTCAGGAGGACATCGTTATCAGCAGGAACAAAACTGGCATTCTACGGATCGGAGCGTAGAATGTCAGATCCCATAATCGTCAGGTAGGTTAGTAAATTTAAAAAGGGAAATAGATAGGTTAAAGTTAGTTATAGTGGGTATTAGTGAAGCTCGGCGGCAGGAGGAACAAGATTTCTGGTCAGGAGAGTACAGGTTTATAAATACAAAATCAAATAATGGTAAAGCAGGAGTAGGTTTAATAATAAATAAAAAAGCAGGGACATGGATAAGCTACTACGAACAGCATAGTGATTCCATTATTGTAGCAAGTTCGACACAAAGCTACACCTACCATAGCAGTACAAATTTATATGCCAACTAATTCTGCAGATGATGAATAGATTGAAGGAATGGATGATGCGATAAAAGAAATTATTCAGATAGTTAAGGGAGACGAAAATTTAATAGTCAGGGGGACTGGAATTTGATAGTGGGAAAAGAAAGAGAAGGAAAAGTAGTAAGTGAATATCGGCAGGGGATAAGGAATGAAGGTGTAAGCCACCTGGTAGAATTTTAGAATTTTGCACAGAGCATAACTTAATCACAGTTAACACTTGGTTTAAGAATCATGAAATAAGGTTATATGCGTGGAAGAGGCCTGGAGGCATTGGAAGGTTTCAGGAAGGTTATATAATTGTAAGATAGAGATTTAGGAACCAGGTTTTAAATTTTAAGACATTTCCAGGAGCCGATGTGGACTCTGACCACAATTTATTTGTTATGAACTGTAGACTAAAACTCAAGAAACTGCAAAAAGGCAGCAATTTAAGAAGATGGGATCTGGATAAAACGAAAGAACCAGAGGTTGCAGAGAGTTTCAGAGAGAGCATTGGGGAACGATTGACAAGAACAGAGGAAACACATACAGTAGAAGAAGAATGGGTAGCTGTAAGAGATGAAATAGTGAAGGTAGGAGAGGATCAAGTAGGTAAAAAGACCAGAGCTAGTAGAAATCAGTGGGTAACAGAGGAGATACTGAATTGAATTGATGAAATGAGAAAATATAAAAATGCAGTAAATGAAGCAGGCAAAAAGGAATACAAACGTCTCAAAAATGAGATTGACAGCAAGTGCAAAATGATAAGCAGAATGGCTAGAAGACAAATGTAACGATGTAGAAGCATGTATCACTAGGGGTAAGACAGATACTGTCTACTGGAACATTAAAGAGACCATTAAAGAAAGGACAACCACCTGTATTAATATCAAGAGCTCAGATGGAAAACCAGTCCTAAGCAAAGGAGGGAAAGTAGAGGGTCTGTACAATGGCAATGTATTTGAGGGCAATATCAAGGAAATGCAAGAGAATGTAGATGTTCATGATGAAATGGGAGATATGATACTCTGTGAAGAATTTGACAGAGCACTGAAAGACCTAAGTCGAAACAAGGCTCGCGAGTAGACAACATTCCATTTGAACTACTGATAACCTTGGGAGAGCCTTCCTTGACAAAACTCCTCCATCTGGTGAGCAAGGTGTATGAAATAGACGAAATCCTCTCAGACTTCAAGAAGAATGAAGTGATTCCAATTGCAAAAAAGCAGGTGTTGAAAGGTGTGAATTTTACCTAACTATCAGTTTAAAATACTAACATGAATTCTTTACAGACGAATGGAAAAACTTATGTCAGAGACAGCAAAGGACCTGGAAGAGCAGTTGAATGGAATGGACAGTCTCTTGAAAGGAAGATAAAAGATGAACATTAACAAAATCAAAATGAGGATAATCAGGTGATGCTGACAGAATTAGATTAGGAGATAAGACACATAAAGTAGTAAATCAGTTCTGCTCTTCTGAAGAAAAATAACTGATGATTGTCGAAGTAGGGAGGATATAAAACGTAGACTGGCTATGGCAAGGAAAGCGTTTCTGAAGAAGAGAAATTAATAACATCAAGTATAGATTTAAGTGTCAGGAAGTCTTTTCTGAAAGTATTTGTATGGTGTTTAGCCATGTATCAAACTGAAACATGGATGACAGCTAGTTTAGACAAGAAGGAAATAGAAGCTTTTGAAATGTGGTGCTACAGAAGAATGCTGAAGATTAGATAGATAGATCACATACCGAATGAGGAGGTACTGAATAGAATTGGGGAGAAGAGGAATGTGTGGCACAAATTGACTAGATGAAGGGATCGGTTGGTAGGACATGTTCTGAGGCATCAAGAGTTCACCAATTTAGTACTGGTGGGAAGTGCAGAGAGTAAAAATCGTAGAGGGAGACTAAGAGATGAATACACTAAGCAGCTTCAGAAGGATGTATGTTCCAGTAGTTACTTGGAGATGAATAATCTTGCACAGGATAGAGTAGCATGGAGAGCTGCATCAAACCAGTCCCTGGAATGAAGACCACAGCAACAACAATACTAATGCAAATAACATTACTTGGCCCCTACCCTATGAAAAATTTTCATTGTCATTCAGATATGTATTGATATGTGCATATTCATGTGACCTGTCAGTCGACCGTGTAGTTGTATCGATGCGACTAAAGACAGAGGTTGCACTCGTTCCAAGCATAGAAAAAGCCCTCTGCCCGTGTTCTTGAGCAACCGGATGTGAGCCATCAACGGATTAGGTCGCAAGAAAGAAGGTTCTATGGAATCACTTGCAGTGCACGTGGCTGTGACTCATCTGTCGAAGTTTGGGCGTTGTTTTGATGTAGGTGTCTGTATTCGACAGGGTGTGTTTGAGTTGTTACTGTGTCCTACGTTTTGATTCACCACATTAACTTCATGTTGAAAATTTTCTTTCGTCCTGCTTTGAGAAGTGTGGCAGGTACTGGCCTTCATGCCGATGTTGAAACGATACGTCCTGAGTGTGGTGCTTGCTTAACGTTATCAGCTGAGGACTTGTGTTTACAGACGGCCGGTTTCCATGCAGACAGCAAAACGCGATGGTAAATCGTCTGCATAATATAATTTTGATTCCCGAGTGCTGAATAGGTGGCAGTCGGCTCAAGGTATTGTAACCGACCACTTACTGTTGTTTCATCATTTTCCAGAGTAAAGTTGGGAGTTATTCTCTTGAATGACAAGCATGTAAATCTCAAACTAGAATAAATCTTAAAAGAAATAAACAGCTGTCATGCTGCTCAATGTGGTTGTGGATTTTAAACTGAAATGGAACTGGAGACTGTACAGGAAAAATTAGATTCAATGGTAGATGCAGAAAGTGTACAAAATCAAATTGATGATGGCTATTAACCAGAATCATCTGATGTAGAAACTGAAGTTTCCTAAAAAAACATAATTTCTGATAGTAGCAATAGTGAAATTGAGAAGGTGGATTCTTTTGTAGATGACATGAATGTTAATGATGAGTTAAATAAGGTGAATGGTGATGTCAAAGGTGGTGACTCTGATACAGCCACTGCTAAAGAATCAACGGGTAGAACAAGTAGATTAGGGCATGGAACAGCATCAGCTGATACACTGCCTACACAAAATAATAATAAAAGTATGGTTGAAATATTTATGGAGTTAGTATCTGGGCAAAAAGAATTAAAAATGGGGTTAGAAGAAAAGATAGAACAGAGGCAATAAGAATTATAAAATCCTAGAAGAAAGGATAGAACAGAAGCAAAAAGAATTAAAAAAGAATTCAAATGAGAAAGAAAGGACAAAAATTTCTTGCTGATAAAATAGAAGCAACAAACAAGGAGACAGTAAAAATTAATTGTAAGTTTAAACATTTAGAGACAAGGGTTGATTCTCATGAAACTAGAATAGGGGCTTTTGAGAAAAAATCGAACATGAGAGAAAAGAATGGGGTCAAAAATTAGGTAGGTGTAAGCAGGAGGTTAATCGTAATATTGATGACGAACTAGTGAAAATAGATGATCCCATTCAAGCTGAAGAAATTTCTGTATTGTCAGTTAGACATGAAGTCATTAAATTAAGTAATGATCAGAGTAAAATATTAAAACTTGCAAAGGCATCCATGGAAAGCACAGACAACTCATAGACTTAAAGGACTAAAATGCAGTCCTTAACTGTAAAGTATCATAAATAAAAACTGTTTGTAATGGTAATACAAATACGATTCAAGGTCGTTTGAGAGAAATAGAATAGAAGGTAGAAAACATATTTCAACTAAGTGAGGTGAGTAAAAATATAGATAATAAGGAAGTTGCGTTAAAACAGGAACTCGAAACGTTGTTTGTATTAATGAAGTAGTCAGTTACGCCAATGCTTGGAAATGTCATAACTTTTCTAGCAAAGGTAGTATACATCTTGTTGCTTTCATTCGTCAGTTTGAGGGCATCATACCTGACAACATAACAGAACAGCAGAAAATCAAATTTGTAGCCAGTTGTTTTGAAGGGGACAGAATTTCATGTGGATCAGGACCCAGTAACACACGTAAACCTCAGGGGGCAATAGCACTCTTTGCATTGCTAGGTAGCTGACATCTACCAGGTACCCGAGTTAACTAATAGTTTACTTTCTTCCTTTCCACACTGTTGGTTCTTCCCTCTTCATCATTCTGAACTAAAATCTATCATCTATCCTTCTTCTTTATTCAAGATAAAAACATAAAAAGAGACAAAAAGGGATCAATTGAAACTTAAGATGTACTAATTAAATAGTTAAGCAACCGATTATAAGCTATTCTTCTGTAAACAAAAGATAACATGCAGCATAAAGTTTGCAAAACAAGTACAGAACCTAGGCTATAAGACCTAAAATCATCATACATACCCAGGCAGAATAACACCCTATAAAATACGTATAGAAACTTTTTATGTATGTTATGAAACACAAAGAAATTACATATGCATATATACAGAGAAAACAGTATTCTATATTTCTTGCAGCTCACACAGAGGAAGAGGACAACACCAAACCAAGTAAGTGGACACAATTAGAACAAACAATACGCAGTGGTCCTGAGATGATTAGATTAAATTTTAAGCGGTGACGGGGTTTCCGCTGCAATACATATATATTTAGTCTAGGATGAGGCTAGCCACAGTTAAAATGATGATAAAGAGGTTTGGATCAACCACAGAAGTCGACCACTCGTATAAGATGACAGGGAATAGGAAGATAATGGGCAATGTGAGAATCGGTCACACATTTAGGGATTAGTAGGCGAGGTATTTCCGCCGTAACATTATTACTACTTGTATCACGACACAGAAATGTTACCCACACAGCTAACGAACACGAATCTCACATAGGACACAGACAATAATAAATACTGAGGTACAAATACATAAAGCACATGAGAAATGATTGTTATATTCATAGTGTGTAGATGTCTGAGCAGCAAAGTCCACAATAAGCTATGAGAAAATTAAAGCAACAGGATTTGTTTCACATTTTTCTCTTTTATCACGATCTAGGGTGTCTTCAGTTCTCTCAAAAGACCTGTGAATCTTGTTTGGATGCCTAGTTAAGTCATCCAATGAAATGAAAATAAAACCTGAAATATAAAATGAGAGCTGTTCTTATATCATTTCAATTCTCAATATGTAGATGTAACATAGCAGTACGTCAAGCACTAGTATAAACTTGAATGGTAGTGAGTACTGACTGGGATGAGTCATACTTGATGCGTAAGGGCAAAATATTAACAGGTGGTGCGAGAGTGCACTGATCATTGAGTCAAGGTTAGGAAAACAAAAAATTAGGCATGTGAGGAAATAATTCAAATGAGAGCCCTGTAGTCACCACAGCAGTGACAAAGACTTTGTAAATATTATTGTGCTTTATTCAATGCAACATTGTGTTTATTGTAAAACTATGTAATATTTATGTATGAATTTTATGTAAGGACACTTATATGATGAGAGGCTATGTGATAGTGATAGTAAAAACATAATATATTATGTGGATGGCCTAGTGCTAGTATATGTAAAAAAAATGTGAGTGTTATTACGTAAAAGTGGACGACACTGCACCGATATTAGATGGAAAACGTGTATTGTGTAAAGATGGACAGCATTGTGCTGACGCATGTATTTTTTAGTTTCTATCATTTATAAACATTAATAAGTGTAGTGAGTGTTTATGAGGAGATTTAATGGTCCAGGTGCCGATGTTAAATAACAAGACTACAGAAAACTTAAAGAATAGCTATGAACTGGAAATCATGATATTTTGTAGCGTGAAGAAGTTCATGATGTAATGTGTGCTTAGTTAAGGCTTTTTGACAGAATTAACATGAGAAAGTATGTTCTTACCATTAGTAAGTCAATGGTTTTGGTTAATTGGGGTGATATTTTAGGAACACCACTGCATGTCGAATCCGTTAATATATCGAAGTCGATAGATGTTCAGCCATGGAAGGAACACACATTAGTCTAGAAATTTCAGAACTTCAAAGAGGCGGAGAGTACCCTACGTCCCAAGATTTGGCTGGGATTATTAAGCAAGTCACGTCTATCTTCGTAGCCACTTAATACAAAGCTGGGGTTTATTTGTGCTCACGTGGAGGTCGTGAGAAACGCAAGACCTTATTAAGCAAGAAACAAGATGTGGCCAGATCTAGAAACGTCCGGATACAAAAGCCCTCTCAAAATGTTCGAGGCAGTGTTTCGAAAAAGTCAAGTATTAGATTCCCCATGTAATTCGTCTGACATAATTCAGTTTTCTTTCAGCAAACTCCCCACCCACTACAGTAAGCGTTAGTTGAAAGATGTAGTGACAACAATGACTCGTTTAAATGTTTCCTGTCCGAACCGGAACTTGCATTTGAGAAACAAAATGTAATGGAAAGAAGAGGGGCAAACGAAGGAGATAATCAACAACCCCACAACAATAACGAAAGGAGAAATGAGCGAAACGAACTGCAAGGTGTGTGACAGGAAAGAGTAACACTGCCAGATCATAGGAATTATGGGGACAAGGGCAATGGGGCTGAGAATGTCCTTACATCTGATAAACACTGGTGTGAACAAGGGCATAGCCAGAAGGGAGACAACTGATGGGGTAGACAGAACCATGTTAATAAAAACTTCGACAGAATCGAAAGTAGGAGTCCGAACCCATTCAGTGGACTACAACAACGAAGTGACAATCATAACTGACACCAGATATCAAACCATTTCTAAAACAGGAACTCTATCATTTGCTGTTTTCATTCTTGTTAGTATTAGTTCTGATCTTCTCATTGTTGTGAAATTTTTTTATGTGCTACTATATGTAGGGTCCAATGTTAGTCTCTGGAATACCTCTATTTTTGTGTTATGTGTTTCTCAATGACTCATTTTGTTTGTTTTATGTGAACGACAGTTGTGGTCAGACACTGTTTCTGGAAATATTCGTGTATTCATATACGCCAGAATAAATTATCAATTCCGTTACAGGCAAATATATCCACGTGTTCATTATCTGTCCACCCCATATGGAGCCACACCGTTCCGTTTCCTGTGGCCTGTCGTGTCTGTATTTCACTTGTCTTTGGTTTGGTCGGAAGTTTTGGTTCAGTACTGGGGTGCGTTCCATGTAAGAATGCAAGTGGAAGAGAGGTTGGCGCACGCGTATGTTGCGTGACGCTCTTCTAGTTTTATACCTGATGTATATGACCGCGCATTAGTGCATGAGTCTGTCCCCGGAATATTTCTTATGTGGTTAGAATGCTAAGATGACCAGAATGCCTACCCTCACAAAAAGTGCGCAAGATCACCGAGAGTTGTTTTAGCATGAGGCCGCGAAGGTTTTGGGAGTGCCGAGTTCCGTAATCGTATGCTTAATTTGCTAAAGAGACCATAGAAGTCACCCTCACCGTAGCTGCGAAGGGTCACTCCATCGTTTAGCGACTTTCACGATGTCACAACGCCCTTGGGCGCATGCAAAATTTGTCGTGACCGACAGCGACTTGTTCATTGAGCAAGTACCTCACACTGGTACCATGACTGTGACTCGATCAACTCACACTTTCTTTTCTACTTTGTAGGTTTCGCAAATTTCGTGTGCACAGGATCTGTAGTAGGATCTAGCAGGTCTTCATGACTAACAACATCTTATGAGTTTCAGGGTAACCAAATCATCCTGATTGGCAGCATACAGACCACAGATGGAGCCACAACTTGCAGGAACTAAATGGCAGATACGCCATCTTATGAGGGAGTTCCTCACTATCCGGCGCCATATTGGGGTCATCAAGTTGTCCTTTTCACTTGCTTTCAGCATGCATCCATCAAACTCTTTTATAATTTAGGCTATGTCGATGGAAGTGGCAACGAATATCCACTCTATTTTCCTTTTTCTTTTGCTGTGGCGTGTTTGGGGATATGTTCCAACTATCTCCATAAGTGCTGTCTTCACAGAAGGGAAGCTAATAATAAGACAGAAAGAGGTCATGACCTGACATACACACAAAAAACTGAAGAAAATGGAGAGGGTGAATTATTCATACTCTCCTCAAAAAGAAGAAATGTATATAAACAAAAAATTATAGAGATAATTTAACTTACTTTACTTACTTATTATGTGCACTAGGATAATTACAAAAGTGTGTTTAATTTGATTACTTGCTTGTTGATTTTTTATGCATGGTAATTCATAAGGATAGTTTTAGAAGTAGGGGGTGATGGTTAGCACTGGATTCCTGATTTCGTTAATGATAAGCACTACTTTAAGTTAGACCTAAAAGGGCCCCCACCCCAAACCATTCAGTTCTTATGGCATCACCTACGATAAAGCTGCATATCATGTTCGTTGTGTCTTTCTATGAGAATGAAAATAAAGTCTCATGTTTTTTTTTTTTTTTTTTTTTTAATTACATCTCACAAGAGTGAGAAATACGGAGGTCCATAGTATGTGTGGTTCCTTGGTTTCATGAACTTGTAAATTGAAATATGGAAGTATGTTCAACAATGTTTTAATGTATTAGTATGGGGTGTGGGCAGTGCACCCAAAACGGAATGGATCAGTGTTATATAGCGGTCAACAGTGGAGCTAAAGAAGGGCATCAAATGTTCCAGTACCAGAGCGATCAGCAGAGGGGTGAGCTGGAGGGTGAAAATAGCTGAGCATGAGACAGATGTGCAGTGCGAAACTGGGGACATTCCCTGAGTGGCCAGGGTGACATGTGCCCTGACCACAACAACTTTCACTGTCAGTTGTGTGGTGTGTCAGTTCAGGTTCAAATGGTTCAAATGGCTCTGAGCACTATGGGACTTAACATCTGAGGTCATCAGTCCCCTAGAACTTAGAACTACTTAAACCTAACTAACCTAAGGACATCACACACATTCATGCCCAAGGCAGGATTCGAACCTGCAACCGTAGCAGTTGCGCGGTTCCGAACTGAAGCGCCTAGAACCGCATGGCCACCGCGGCTGGCGTCAGTTCAGGTGCGAGATCTGTTCACAGATATGGGTCATGCCAGATATGACAGTGCGATGGCCCACCGTGAGGTGCTGTATTGAGTTGGAACTATGGGTCTTCTGTTCTCCCAATAACGGGCAGACAAGAAGGGTTGATGCAACATGCCCAGGTATCAGCCACATATAGCAGCCAATGTCCCCCACTGGCCTGGGGGCAGAGCATGAGGCACAACCGAGGCACCTTCTGGTGCCTACCTCATGGATGATTATTAAACTGAAGCAATGAATGCACACACAGTGGGACTGACCAAGGTACATCTAACTGCCAAATTCGTGCACACAGCTGGCAGCTCACCACTTGGTGAATACACACATTGTCATGTGGTGCAGATGACTGTAATCAATGCAGTAGTGGGCCACATGTTCCACAATGTCTTGCCAACAAAGAGCCATCTAATGGTCGACTGTTGAGAGTCTGTGCAGCTGACAGCTGCATCATAGCTAATGCTCTCCAGTGGGCATGGTACATATGCCCAATCTCCTCTCCCTCTCTCCCCACACCCTCGATATGATCTGCCTACCTTTTACCAGGACAAACCACACTACACATATGACACTGCATGTAACATATTTTTCGTGTTGAGGTATGCATGTCAAACTTTCTTTACATTACAATCATTATGGTAGGTATTTTATTGATGTGGCAACAAAAACACAACCCAGTTTCAACTCATATGGTTATATATCCTTTTTTACAGCCTCTAATAGTACATTTTTATTTTGTTATGTTTTTAGTATGTCTTTCACTAATCAGCTCAACATTTTTCTCATTGCAATGAGACACGCTTCATATGCATTTTATCTCTTCCTTTTTATGTATAATAAATATGGTTGAAAGGCATACGTGATAGGGATACATTCATGTCACTACTTTTTGTTGATAAACGCTTTGATAGGTAAATACAATTCTACACTCGATATATTTAGCTCATTTATACTAGTAATTTGTGCTCTACTACATACAGTTTACGCATTATTTAATGAAGACTGGATTTTGGTATTTTTCGCCTTGTAAACTCTGCATTGTTTTATTCATGTAATGTCAAAATGTCTTTTCTTTGTGCATATTCTCCATGATATATACTGATATTTAATGTTTTTAGCAATATGATGACCTTGTCTATTATTATTATATGATCTTACAGATGTCAACTCTATCATACTATACATTCATTTTTGTGATAATATACTTGCCAATGTGCATCATCCTCTACTCACTCTGAACTAGGATGCTTCCCACTATTATGTATTTTATTATGTTATATTGTTCTAGTTTTACGATGTGTATGTCTGGGGTTTGACACGCTCTACACACGTTTTTCGAACGAATGATCATGATTGAGCATTAAGTCAACTTTCACTGATTATACACTGAACATTTGTTGTTCTGGAACACATGTTTGTGTGTGGTACTTTCATTAGTTGGAGATACAATGGGAATGTGTGTTGGTCTCCATTCTATTTTCTTTGTGGGCATCTGTGATGTTTTCTTACTGTTGCAATTAGATATTTTGATTATTGTAATTCGTTATTTGTGCATGTTAATTGTAAGGACTTTGTCCAATGTGGCACACTCGCTTCAAATATCTTGAACAGCAGCCTAATGCCCAGTTCTTCGAATGTGTATGATAAATTAAGTGAATAAGTGTGCTGTTGTCTGTCATAAGTGTGATGAATGGATAGAGGGTTGGCAATTATTAACCTTTGCTTCTGTATTGAACCCTTTGATTCCTTCAGGCATGTTGTGAAAGATTCGAGTTAGGTGAGACTTTTTCTTGGTGTTGTGCCACACTATCCCCATTTCTCAAGTGAGGCGCACATGCTGCATAAAAATCTAAGGTATGTAGTGGGTAATGCAAGACCGCAAGACCTCTGGAATCTTCATAAACTTATTAAGGGCTAGCAAACCAGCCAGTCTTGCATTTCTAAAATCTGAATTCGCTTACATACAAATTAATGTCATTGCACTACTGTATTACACTGTCATGAAAAGTAGATAAGTTCTGGCACAAGATGGAGAGGTGACAGTCTAAATATGGGGCAGAAGAGAATTTGGGGAGATTATTCCTAGCTGTCACAGGAGTCAGTTGCATACTTTGCCACCCTTGCTACAGGGCAATGTCATTCACAGTGTCTCTTTGTAGGGTGGCAGAATAAATAGTCAGATTCGCACCTCACATGAGACCGTTATAAATCGCAATGAGAAGGTGAAGATGACACCTAACGTAAATCGACAGTTATGAGAACATTTGCCGATCGATGCAAAAAGGGATGACAATCAATCGACGGTAATTAACATACCATTCCTATAAAATGCATGGCTTTGAGCGGAAGGTAGAACAGGAAACGCGAGTCGAGTTGCTTTTAGTTTTGAAAAGCCAGCTGCACAACGGCATAGCGAAGCCGCGCTGTGGGAGTTACGCCGGCAACCGCTTAAAGGGGTGGCAGGAAAGAGGACAGCGACCCCGGGCCAGGTGGTCAGGTGATTCAAGCTGGAGGGCCGCCTGTAGTGAGGGCATCGGTACAAGAGCAATGAATAAGCTTTAGAAAACTGCGTTTCGAAATTCCAACAGGATACAAACAAAAGCAAGTGACGCATTTTCGTCCAGTGAGTGCAACATATGGAAAGGTCAATGTACTTTAGGCATCTAGAACGGGCACAAAACGTCCGATTGGCGGAAACTCACTAGGAAGGAGAAAACTACTGAAGTTTCGAAGCAGTTAGATAGAAGGGACGTTTCGATTGGTAGAGGGTGTTTCTACAAAATAAGAGGAACGCTCCTATTGATCGAAAAAAGCCATGACGTAAAAAAGGAACGAAAGTGAAGGGAGGCAGTTCTCCCATGAGTAGGACAAGAGAGAAATTTTGTGGGAGGACTCTTCTCTGAACTGACGCAGAGAAGAAATTGGTGTGGACACTGCGTTCACAGTGGCTGCACTCCAGCTAAAATTAGCTGTAGCAACGTTTACCTCCAACTGTGGAGAAACGAACCAGCCAAAGTAGTTAGTTGTTCTTGCGAGAACTGAGAGGGCATTATAATATGCAACCTGCTCCAACCATGCTCGTGTATATCGCCACATAATAAGACTAGGACTGAGTACATGTTTTCTCGCATAACGAGAAACATAGGGAAAGTTTCTGCTGGAAAGTTCAGCACAGGCCAGATTAGGTTTGTAGGAATTTCAGTGTGAGAGAGCTGCCTTGCAGACAGCAGCACGTCGCTACTTAAGGTAAATACCGCGTGCAGAGGCGTAAACTTTGTTGGTTCACCAGCTTGCGTCCACTGTAAACTCGAGTGGCCTTGGGTAATCTTGCGCTCAAATTTGTCACTTGACTAACCATCCACCGTCGACTTGATTGTCATCCTAAATAGTACCAAACTTTGTACCGGAATCAGACGATTTTCGTAGTTCTGACCAATATCATAACGTATGTGTAGGAGCAATTTTGTAAAGAAATGTCCAATTAAACTTTCATATTATTGTGCTTAGGATTAATGTAAAGAAACTTCCAATTTAACTTTCTAATATTGTGCTTAAGATTAATGTTCTTTCAGGGAGTTAATACTTAACATTGTTGTATATAAACTTATTTCACTTTTTGATGTTGGCAAGATGCATTATCCATTGCGCTGTTTTCATGTTGGCGAGAAAACTGTGTGAAAAGCTGTAATGTGGTGAGAAATATTGCGACATTAAACTTGTCATTTCACCTCATACAGTTGTTCTCAATTCAAGAATAAGCAAGCAAAAACGAACCCCCACAACCTTACAACTTGTCCAGTCATCTGAACAAACATTTTTTTTGTGCTTGCACTTCAATCAGTCTCCAAGGCAGAGCCAGCCATGAATAGCAGCCATCATCACAATGCCACCTTGCAGTGCACTGTCAGTAATACATGCAGCTCTGGCCTCAGGGCTGCAGTTGATTTTTCAGCCACAAAAATTCGTATCAAGGTTCTTCAGCAGTGACATCCATAGAACCAACTTGCCTTCTTAGGTGATATCGTACTACTACTTCCATTTACCCACTTACTTATTGATGTTATACATCTCACCTGTTCTTTGCTTCTCCTTCTCATAGTAGGGAAGTATGCTAGATTCCATGCAGTGTCGTTTCCACTATTTTGTTATAAACACTTCAGTAGTGGAACAAGGCTGGTATCAGGTAAATTTGTAGGTGCAGGTTGCCTACATTCAGGGGCAAGTACACATTCAGGGGCAAACCTCCTGTCCTCTTCTGATTGACAGGTCCTTAACCTATTGTTCCCCCACCCATCCCGCTTCCTATTCTCCTCCCCCTCCTCCTTCCCCATCACTCTAGGATCTCCCCTTGCCAATACGAGCACACTTTTTGTATCAATTTGATTGACTTATTAAATAAACCCTCCAGCCCTCTCCCTTCCCTCCTCCACCTGGAAACTGGCGGGAAAAAGACTCAGTTGATTGGCCATTTGTGGGAATGCGATTGCAGTGTATAGAATATTGTTTAAACAATATAGACGATGTGTGGAACATTGTTTATTTATTTATGGGTTACAAAGGAATGTATAGAATAGAGTTTATTTATTTAGTTAAAGAATTTAACAGGAAATTGACTGCATTGTATGGGCTACGTGTTATGTAGACAATTTGTGGGTGACAAGCCAGTATGGAATATTTAAAGAACTGCAGCGATTTTTTATTCTGATCCCCCATAGAAATAGCGAGCTGACTTGCTGCTGGAGTCAGGGACGTTAAGCCTCTTATTTTTTATTTTCCTCACTTTTCAAAGCACATTGGTGTCGAAGCACAGACAGAAAAATCAGATCAATCACTTATCTAAATTACCACCATCACGATTTCCTTCCAGCAAGCTGGGTAGGTGAATGATATGCCTCCATTGGTTTCTGTCCTGGTATAGCTTTTCCCTCTCCACTACATACCATATTACTCCTCTCCTCTTGAGATCTTCCTTAATCTGGTCTGTCCATCTCTTTCTAGGCTACCCAATTGGTCTTCTTCCCGGTATCTCCATCTCCAAACACTGGCGTGGAGTTCGATTCAGGTGCATTCGCTTCACATGACTGAACTACTTCAATCTCAAACCACTCATCTTCTCCTCTGTAGTCAATGTCACCTGCAGGTCTCTCCTTACATAATCATTCCTGACTCTGTCTCTCCCAGTTTTTTGTAGAGCTGACCTAAGGAATTTCATTTCACATGCTTGTATTTGATTCTCTTCTCTCTTATTTATGACACAGGCCTCCAGACTATACATCATGATTGGCAGGAGGTAAGTTTTATACATTGTCTGTTTGGCTCTTTGAAGGACTTCCTTGTCCCACATTAGATTTGGTACTTGGTGGAAGAAGCTAGATCCTTTTGTTATTCTCTTTAAGGCTCCTAGTTTGGAACTTCCATCATGTGATGCTACCCAGGTAATTGAAGCATTTCACACATTCAACCTTTTCCCCTCCAGTATGATGCGACAAGGTGTGGGTGTCCTGCTCATCTTCGCGTCCACTGTCTTGTTCCTACTCACAGTTAACTTGAATTTTTTAAATTTTGTGTTTCAGTAATCTAGTCTCCTCTGAACCTCCATTTCCATCTCTTCCCAAATGGCGATGTCATCAGCAAAAACAAAAGCATTGAGATCTTCATTTTCTTCTTCCTTGATTTCTTTCATGATTGTGTCCATAAGTGTAATGAAGAGCAAAGGGGAGAGCAAACTACTTTGCTGAACACCTCTTTGTCTTAAACCATTTTGATCTTCCACCTCCTACTTGTACACAGCTGTCACAACCATCGTACAGCATCTGGACTTTTTTAATTAATGAATCAGGAACATTATGTTTTCTCAAGCGTTCCCATATTTTATTCCTTGGTACACTCTCATATGCTTTTTCCAAATCTACAAATACTACTATCAAGTCCTTTCCTTTTCCCCAATACTTCTCCATTAACTGACGGGGAGAAAATGCGAGCTATTGTCCCCCTATTACTTCTGAACCCATGCTGTTGTTCCTCTAATTGGTGTTCTAGAATTTTCCACAGTCTTTTTGGTTGGTTGGTTTGTGGGGGTTGAAGGGACCAGACTACAAAGGCCATCGGTCCCTCACAATCTTTTTTCTATGACCTTTTCCATTATCTTATGGCAGTGTGATAACAGTGTGATTCCTCAGTAGTTGATGCATTTCTTTCTACTACCTTACTTGAACAATTTTTCCATTCAACTGGCACTTCGTTTTCTTTCAATATCACCCCCAGCACCTGGTGTAACATTGTATTCCAAGGATTCCTGTGGCTTTCATAATATCAAATGTCAGTTCATCTACTCCAGTCGCCTTCCTACTTTTCATCTGTTTCAGGGAATTCTCAGTTTCTAACCAAGAGATTGGATCCTGCTCCTCCTCTAATTCAATGACTTTGGCGCCACTTTTTTGTGCAGCTTCCCCATTCAGTAAGATTTCAAAGTAATTCTTCATCTCTTCTCTGATACCTTCCATTTCCCTGATAATATCCCCATTTTCTTCTTCAATCGCTTTTATGTCTTCTCTACCAGATCTTTTATTTTTCAATAACCCATATAGCAAATGGTTCAGATGGCTCTGAGAACTATGGGACTTAACCTCTAAGGTTATCAGTCCCCTAGAATATAGAACTACTTAAACCTAACTATCCTAAGGACATCACACACATCCATGCCCGAGGCAGGATTCGAACCTGCGACTGTAGCGGTCTCGCCATTCTGGACTGAAGCAACTAGAACCGCTCGGCCACAACGGCTGGCCCATATAGCAGTTTTTTGTTTCCTTTGCTATCCTGCTCCAGCTTCTGGGTGAATATTTCCCAACTCTTCCCCTTTTCTTCTTCATTCACAATTCTCTTTTTCTTGGAGTTCCTTTTGTTGGTATTCCTTCTCCATTGTTGTCACCTTGTGTTCATCTTTTGGCACCAACACCTGGTTCTGATTTCTTTTTTCAAACTCCGTGTTTTCTTTGCCATATTACGTTTTTTAATTGCATCTTTCACTCTATCGTTCCACCAACTGGTTTCTTTGTCTTTCACTTTACTCTTTGTTTTGCCGCATATCTTCACAGCACTGTTAACTATTGATGTTTTAAATAGGTTACACTCTTCCTCTAAACTATACCTTTCAGTTTTTGGCAATATTTGTGCTACTAGATTTTGGAAACTTTTCTTATTTTCTTCTTCTTTCAACTTCCACTCCTTAATTTTTATCATTCTTGTTCAGCATTCAAACTTTTAGTCTTATAATTTAGATCAGCTACTAGTAATTTTTGTCACTGTCCAAGTGCTCACTTGGTATGACTTTAGTGTCCCTTACGTTTCCTCCAATTAATTTGTACATTAATATATAGTCTATAACTGCCTTAGATTTGCCATTCTTGTCATATCTAGGAATCTTATGGCTATCTTGTTTCTTGAAGAATGTATTCTTCACTAAAAGATGATTCCTTATGCACAGATTTAGAATTTCTTCACCCTAACATTTCGTCATCCGTATCCAGAAGGGCAAATCACCTCCTCATATCCATTTCTATCCGTTCTGATCTAAGCATTCAGATCCCCAATTATTATAATGTTATCTTCTCTTACTTGGTCTTCCAGTTCTTCAAGGAATTTCGTTTTTTCTTCCTCACTGCATCCTTGCTGAGGCGTGTACACTTGGAGTGTAGTAAAACTATTCTTTCCCAAGTTCTCTCTTGTTCTAATGATCCTTTCACTTACAAAGCTCACATCTGTAACTGGGTCAATGTATTTGTAAAACACAAAACCCACTCCATTTTTTGCCTCTTTATTGTGACCCTGCCAGTACAATTTGTACCTACCTCTCAGCACTGTAGAGTTTTTTCCCTTCCACCTGGTCTCATTCAATCCAAGGATATGAATCTTTCTCCTCTCCACCATGTCTACAATCTCTTCAGTCTTTCCTGTCAAGGTTATTACATTTAATGTTCTTACTCTCAACTTGTTTTTGTCTTTTTTTCTGGTTCTTGCTTAGTGTATCTTCTTGCGATCCTTGGTTTTTTTTGCGCTGTGAATAGTTGTCATTCGTTCCAGGGGTACAAGGACTGCTGCCTACATTAGGTATTTTTAATCTGAGGCTCGTTCTATGATTGATAGCAATAACAACTTTTTCTCATCTGCTGGCCTGCCAAGCCTAATGCAACTGAGGATTTTCTTTCAGGGTTTACTCCCTCTACCTTTGAAGATCCCTCTTCACCACAAGGCAGTTATTCCACTCCTCATTTGCCTTCATGAGGGAAAGTGTGCTTCCTCCGCCAGCTGCGCTGTACCGAAGATGTTCTTCTCCGTCGTAGATGCCGTTAAGGACTTCGCCATATCCATGGCAACAGTTGATAATGGTAAGGAAAAAGGAGAGATTTAGGATAGGATAGGATAGGAGACAGGCTAATGATAGGTCGTTGTGGGACACACTTCGTCTGGCTCCACGCCTTTGTGTTCATGAAATATTTCGAAACCCACCGTCACTTTCTGCAGACGGGCAAATTACGAGAATTTCAATGGTAAACTGTTTTGTACAGATCAAGAAACATACATACATATAGCACTGACAGTTAATCCCTGTAAAAGGGATCTACATGTCATGAATGGAATGAAGTGGGATATAGCAGCCACTGTTCGAAGTCTCCCGTGTGTGTGTCTACCATCAAGTCACTGCCATGAATGTCAAATCTGCCCAATGTCCTAGTTACAGATCACGTTACTAAATACGACCGACCACAGACCGCATATCAGCCTCCGCTCATATTGTGCCCCTTCCCCCCCCCTCCCCCCCAACAAAGGATTAAGTGGTGGCATTCTGTTGATCGGGAAATTCCAGACTTGCTTCCTGTATCTGTCTTTTGCAAAAGGACACTCCCTGTTTGTCTGTGTGAAGCAAGATCCCTGCCGCTGTTGGATAAGCAGCTGCAGCAGCAAGTCGTATACTCCTAGCTCACTCATTTGTTACATAGTTTAATTCTTAATTTCTTGCGTGTTTTTGGTACTTGCATTATTTAATTCATAAATTTCGGGCGTATTATAGTGTTTGAGAGTTGTAGCATCGCGTTTTAGTACCTGAATAGTGTAAATTCGCGTAGTCGTCTGTCTTCTGTTTTTGTTTTGAACGGCCAGTGTCGCTTGGTCACAGTCAGTGCGCTCCCTGCCGCCGTTGGATAAGCAGCTGCAGCAGCAAGTCGTATACTCCTAGCTCACTCATTTGTTACATAGTTTAATTCTTAATTTCTTTGCGTGTTTTTGGTACTTGCATTGTTTAATTCATAAATTTCGGGCGTATTATAGTATTTGAGAGTTGTAGCATCGCGTTTTAGTACCTGAATAGTGTAAAATCGCGTAGTCTCCTTCCGCCGCCGAGCAGTGTGTCAGCAGTGCACAAGTGGCAGCATTACTGCATTTATTAGGCAATCTTGTATTTTAATAACCGTTTAAATTTTGTGTCGATTTGTTTGCGCTCTCTGTAGATTAGTTCAGACGTTCTTTGCACAACAGTTTTTAGCATGGATAGGGACTGCAACTGCTGTGTTCGGATGCAGGCTGAGTTGGGATCCCTTCGCTCCCAGCTTCAGGCAGTGTTGGCTTCGGTCACACAGCTTGAGGCTGTTGCCAATGGGCATCACTGTGGGGGTCCGGATGGGCGTTTGTCGGGGACGGCCAGCTCGTACCACGCATCCCCCGATCAGACTATGACTGTGGTTGCCCGGGATACTGCCCGCATTGAGGCTGATCCCTCACCTGTGGTAGAGTGGGAGGTCGTCTCAAGGTGTGGCAGGGGGCGAAAGACATTCCGGAGGGCTGAACGGAAGGCCTCTCCAGTTTGTCTGATGAACCGGTTTCAGGCTCTGTCTCAGGCTGATACTGATCTTCGGCCTGACATGGCTGCTTGTCCTGTTCCAGAGGTTGCCCCTCAGTCTGCAAGATCCGGGCGGTCGCAAAGGGTGGGCTTACTGGTAGTTGGGAGCTCCAACGTGAGGCGCGTAATGGGGCCCCTTAGGGATATGGCAGCAAGGGAGGGGAAGAAAATCAAAGTGCGCTCCGTGTGCATACCGGGAGGAGTCATTCCAGATGTGGAAAGGGTCCTTCCGGATGCCATGAAGGGTACAGGGTGCACCCATCTGCAGGTGGTCGCTCATGTTGGCACCAATGATGTGTGTCGCTATGGATCGGAAGAAATCCTCTCTGGCTTCCGGCGACTATCTGATTTGGTGAAGACTGCCAGTCTCGCTAGCGGGATGAAAGCAGAGCTCACTATCTGCAGCATCGTCGACAGGACTGACTGCGGACCTTTGGTACAGAGCCGAGTGGAGGGTCTGAATCAGAGGTTGAGACGGCTCTGCGACCGTGTGGGCTGCAGATTCCTCGACTTGCGCCATAGGGTGGTGGGGTTTCGGGTTCCGCTGGATAGGTCAGGAGTCCACTACACGCAACAAGCGGCTACACAGGTAGCAGGGGTTGTGTGGCGTGGGCTGGGCGGTTTTTTAGGTTAGATGGCCTCGGGCAAGTACAGAAATGGCAACAGCCCTAACGGGTGCAGGGCAAAGTCAGGACATGCGGGGACCAAGCAGCAATCGGTATTGTAATTGTAAACTGTCGAAGCTGCGTTGGTAAAGTACCGGAACTTCAAGCGCTGATAGAAAGCACCAAACCTGAAATCGTTATAGGTACAGAAAGCTGGCTGAAGCCAGAGATAAATTCTGCCGAAATTTTTACAAAGGTACAGACGGTGTTTAGAAAGGATAGATTGCATGCAACCGGTGGTGGAGTGTTCGTCGCTATTAGTAGTAGTTTATCCTGTAGTGAAGTAGAAGTGGATAGTTCCTGTGAATTATTATGGGTGGAGGTTACACTCAACAACCGAGCTAGGTTAATAATTGGCTCCTTTTACCGACCCCACGACTCAGCAGCGTTAGTGGCAGAACAACTGAGAGAAAATTTGGAATACATTTCACATAAATTTTCTCAGCATGTTATAGTCTTAGGTGGAGATTTCAATTTACCAGATATAGACTGGGACACTCAGATGTTTAGGACGGGTGGTAGGGACAGAGCATCGAGTGACATTATACTGAGTGTACTATCCGAAAATTACCTCGAGTAATTAAACAGAGAACCGACTCGTGGAAATAACATCTTGGACCTACTGATAACAAACAGACCCGAACTTTTCGACTCTGTAAGTGCAGAACAGGGAATCAGTGATCATAAGGCCGTTGCAGCATCCCTGAATATGGAAGTTAATAGGAATATAAAAAAAAGGGAGGAAGGTTTATATGTTTAGCAAGTGTAATAGAAGGCAGATTTCAGACTACCTAACAGATCAAAACGAAAATTTCTGTTCCGACACTGACAATGTTGAGTGTTTATGGAAAAAGTTCAAAGCAATCGTAAAATGCGTTTTACACAGGTACGTGCCGAGTAAAACTGTGAGGGACGCGAAAAACCCACCGTGGTACAACAACAAAGTTAGGAAACTACTCCGAAAGCAAAGAGAGCTTCATTCCAAGTTTAAACGCAGCCAAAACCTCTCAGACAAACAGAAGATAAACGATGTCAAAGTTAGCGTAAGGAGGCCTATGCGTGAAGCGTTCAGTGAATTCGAAAGTAAAATACTAGGTACCGACTTGACAGAAAATCCTAGGAAGTTCTGGTCTTACGTTAAATCAGTAAGTGGCTCGAAACAGCATGTCCAGACACTCCGGGATGATGATGGCATTGAAACAGAGGATGACAAGCGTAAAGCTGAAATACTAAACACCTTTTTCCAAAGCTGTTTCACAGAGGAAGACCGCACTGCAGTTCCTTCTCTAAACCCTCGCACAAACGAAAAAATGGCTGACATCGAAATAAGTGTCCAAGGAATAGAAAAGCAACTGGAATCACTCAACAGAGGAAAGTCCACTGGACCTGACGGGATACCAATTCGATTCTACACAGAGTACGCGAAAGAACTTGCCCCCCTTCTAACAGCGGTGTACCGCAAGTCTCTAGAGGAACGGAAGGTTCCAAATGATTGGAAAAGAGCACAGGTAGTCCCAGTCTTCAAGAAGAGTCGTCGAGCAGATGCGCAAAACTATAGACCTATATCTCTGACGTCGATCTGTTGTAGAATTTTAGAACATGTTTTTTGCTCCAGTATCATGTCGTTTTTGGAAACTCAGAATCTATTATGTAGGAATCAACATGGATTCCGGAAACAGCGGTCGTATGAGACCCAACTCGCTTTATTTGTTCATGAGACCCAGAAAATATTAGATACAGGCTCCCAGGTAGATGCTATTTTCCTTGACTTCCGGAAGGCGTTCGATACAGTTCCACACTGTCGCCTGATAAACAAAGTAAGAGCCTACGGAATATCAGACCAGCTGTGTGGCTGGATTGAAGAGTTTTTATCAAACAGAACACAGCATGTTGTTATCAACGGAGAGACGTCTACAGACGTTAAAGTAACCTCTGGCGTGCCACAGGGGAGTGTTATGGGACCATTGCTTTTCACAATATATATAAATAACCTAGTAGATAGTGTTGGAAGTTCCATGCGGCTTTTCGCGGATGATGCTGTAGTATACAGAGAAGTTGCAGCATTAGAAAATTGTAGCGAAATGCAAGAAGATCTGCAGTGGATAGGCACTTGGTGCAGGGAGTGGCAACTGACCCTTAACATAGACAAATGTAATGTATTGCGAATACATAGAAAGAAGGATCCTTTATTGTATGATTATATGATAGCGGAGCAAACACTGGTAGCAGTTACTTCTGTAAAATATCTGGGAGTATGCGTGCAGAACGATTTGAAGTGGAATGATCATATAAAATTAATTGTTGGTAAGGCGGGTACCAGGTTGAGATTCATTGGGAGAGTCCTTAGAAAATGTAGTCCATCAACAAAGGAGGTGGCTTACAAAACACTCGTTCGACCTATACTTGAGTATTGCTCATCAGTGTGGGATCCGTACCAGATCGGGTTGACGGAGGAGATAGAGAAGATCCAAAGAAGAGCGGCGCGTTTCGTCACAGGGTTATTTGGTAACCGTGATAGCGTTACGGAGATGTTTAACAAACTCAAGTGGCAGACTCTGCAAGAGAGGCGCTCTGCATCGCGGTGTAGCTTGCTCGCCAGGTTTCGAGAGGTTGCGTTTCTGGATGAGGTATCGAATATATTGCTTCCCCCTACTTATACCTCCCGAGGAGATCACGAATGTAAAATTAGAGAGATTAGAGCGCGCACAGAGGCTTTCAGACAGTCGTTCTTCCCGCGAACCATACGCGACTGGAACAGGAAAGGGAGGTAATGATAGTGGCACGTAAAGTGCCCTTCGCCACACACCGTTGGGTGGCTTGCGGAGTATAAATGTAGATGTAGATGTAGATGTAGAACATTTAGGCGGAGATTTTCCTCTCTTGTTGTCTATTGCTGGAGACAAGGGGAGAGCTGAAGCATTTCGATATCAAAAATAAAGTGAAATAAGCCATTTGCACTAATCTATCAAATTAATTGTTTGACAGTTTACAGGAGTCAAATAAATTGCTTACAATGAGCCTTCTTTGTAATAAAACATATTTTCGTCGTTTGAGTATCACACACAATCATTATTCAAATCAAGTATCAAGATTGCTGAAACAGATAGATGACTGTGCAGTACATCCGCTCATTGTTAATTCTCGAACATGTATGCTTACCAAAGTGTACCAGACAGCGTCTTATACCGATCTACTTATTTCTAGCACTTCAGTCGTAGTGGATAATTTACGATTATGGCTGTCCACCTTCCCCAATGCTGATGGGTAACAGAGCATTCTCACATTCTTAGGATAAAGTTGGAGATTGAAAGATCTCCATGCACTGTGTTTGACCAACCGTTCCTGCAACAGTGTCATTGATTTAATTTGCAGCTGACCAGAGGTAGGAGACTACATTCCACATCTCGTTTTGTAACGGTCACCCTGCATCTAGTCGACAGGCAGCTGATTCGGCAAGATACTGGAGCAGTCCTCAGTTATCACACGACGTGCAGGTGCTCCGAAAATGGTGTCTCAAAGCTCTATGCACTACATTAACAATACCTTCCTCCCTCCCTCTAATTAGTTGTAGACCAAGACGTCTTTCTCAAGATCATTATGTTATTGCCAAAGCAGAGTTCAATGGAGTGGCACATACGTCCTTCCAGTAGTTGATGGTCGCCACCCCTACACTTGGTACCAAAAAAGTGTGGTTCATATCGCCCATGCAGAGATTACAATGCCTTTAACGATAGAACAATGCCAGATCGTTATCATGTGCTCTTGTTAAGAGACTACAATTACGTATTATATGGCACAATCACTGGTATATTTAGTGTTCTAGACTTTTCTAAAGCCTACACACAAATTCCTGTGGCTGATGAAGACATACAAAAGGTGACTGGTATTACACCATTTGCCCTTTTTGAGAGTCTGTTCAGAATGTTTGGCTTACAAAATACTGCAAGGACTTGGCAGAGGTTTACCGACTCAGTGCTGCTAGGTTTGTCGTATTGCTTCGCATACCTTCACGACATACTCGTTTTTTCAGCCATGGCGAAGGAACAC